>NC_068424.1:34432840-34527840 GCF_023373465.1 Oncorhynchus keta | reverse complement strand
CCTCCAATCCAAATTGATGGAGTATAGAGCTTCACTGTCCAAACACTTATGGAGGGCTCTTTATCCATCTGTCTGTCCGTCTTGGAATGGTTTTGTACTGATATACCCGACAAGACCGATTCTTGACAATACATAGTACTTTTACCAGGGGGATTTCAATATAGAGCTGGTAAGTGGTAACTGATATTGTATGAATCTCTAGTCATCTTCAGAAGGTCATCAAAAAAACATTATGGCTTCAAGTAGGGACTATAAAAAGGTACGAAGCTGAATGGGAGAGCAGTCATCATTTACAAACCAAACATGCAGAATTCATAGTAGAATCATGTTCCTTAGAGTCATGTCTCAAGGTAAAAAGCTATTTTTAATCCGACCACTTCACATTTAACAATGTGCAATAAGAGGATCTCTTTATCACTGGGGTTGACTGCAGCACAGCGGAGTCCAAGGACCGCGTTACGCAATTTTAAATATTAATAGTAAGCGCTCCTTCAATCACTAACGCAAGATTCCAGCTAGAGTAGGGTTGCGTTCATTAGGCACTTAAATGGAAGAAAACCAAGTTAATCGGGAAGGTACTACCTGGACTTGTCCAATTAGAAACTTTTATTTTCATTTTCGGTTGTGAAATGTTTTAAAATGTTTCTGTTGTGTGCTTGTCTATTGATTTACAACCCAGATGACGAAAACGTACAGACAAGATGGAGTCCACGGGTGAAAAGAGAATGGGAGAAAGATAGCTGGAGATGGGACCATAGAAAGAGAGAGAAACCCCAGACTTCAGTCAATTAAAAAGAGCGTTTTGCCTCCTACTGACAATTTTTGTGGAATAAACAGGCCCTGAAGAAAACTGAGTATAGCGTGTCAGATGTCGCTTGTCAGATCTCTCTCTCTCTCACAGAGTTTTTGCCCATCCTCAAGCTAGCTTTTCAGCAGGCGATAAGCTGCGGGTAACACAGCCACAGAACATGAACAGATTTTTTTATTTATATATTTTTTAAAGCAACTCAACTTGAGCGTATGTCTGTGTTTTTTAAAATATAAATAATAAACACAAGCTGGGGCTGGTTACGTTCTCAACAGCTTCTCAATCTCGTTTCAATTTTTACTTTTGTTTATCGCTCTCTCTCTCTCAAAACACACACTTTCTCTAAGTCACACACTGACACACATATAAACACACAAATGCACACGCACACACCGCAACGTCTTCTCACTACTCTGCAGCTCAGCGCCTCTCTACAGGAGCGAATGCAACGAGACCCTCCCAGAGCGCCTTGATGGAGTGCAGAGCGACAGGAGCCACGAAAGAGTAGAAGGGTGTAACATCATCACACGCAGCGGTTGGCCTTTTTGGACATCTATCCCCCTCCAACCGACCCTCCTTCATCCAGCTCCTGTGTCCCAGGAGTGGGGTTCTGGGACCTCTTTGATTCCAGTTTTCATCTACAGTTGCCGTAGGCACCATTGACTGTGGAGACAAGCCTTTGAATCCGGGGGAGAGCGATGCCCCCATTGTCCCCCAGCTAACTCTGCCCCTCATAGGGTTACACTAGCGCGCTGCGGCTCCACTGCACACAAAATGGCTGCCATCCACTCCCCTATATTAGTTACGGTATCTTCTCGGCCAGAAGTATGAAAAGACAGACACGATGGGTTAGCATGTGTGCGAATGGGAATGTGCGTAACTCAAATGAACGACACTACGCGTCAGTGTCATGGCTCCCCCCTTGGTCAAGGGGGAGGAGTATCTCTTCTTATCTTCTTATTTCTTCCTGTCCATGTGGTGAGCTGTGGAAAGATTTCCCTCTTGATGGATAACAACAAACACATTCATTCATATAGGTTAGAACACGTACAAAAGTCAGTCAGAATGTAAGAGTACTATCACTGACCTTTTGGGAGGAGGGAAACACTACCGTACATTGACTTTCTTGTCAATGCTATCTTTTTTTTGCGTCCAGCTCCTGTACTGCGTTTGGGCCGGTGTGTGATTACAGTTCTCTGCTGTCACAAATGTACAGTAAAAAGCGGAGTGTGCAGTGGTTTTCTGACGGTCACACCCCTCTCCAATCTCCTCTCCCACACACACACACACACACACACACACACACACACACACACACACACACACACACACACACACACACCCTCATCTCTCTGCAGCGGTGGCATTCATTATAGTTTAATGATGTGTTTTTCATGGCCACGGGCCTGCCACTAGTTTTACTCATCGTTATTGATGGTGTGTCGATGTTCAGTGCGTGTGTGTGTGTGTGTGTGTGTGTGTGTGTGTGTGTGTGTGTGTGTGTGTGTGTGTGTGTGTGTGTGTGTGTGTGTGTGTGTGTGTGTGTGTGTGTGTGTGTGTGTGTGTGTGTGTGTGTGTGTGTGTGTGTGTGTGTGTGTGTGTGTGCGTGTGAGCGAGGCTGAGAACGTGGGTTAGTGATTCTGATGTCTTCATGGCTTGGTTTTCTGATGGCTAACAGTATCTGTTTTAGGTCTGATAACGGAGGAAGGAGAGGGAGGAAGAGGAAGGGAGAGAGCTTGCCCTGATTTTTTTATGGCGGTGCCCATATCACAGCAGCCTCGGGCACTCCTGTACAATTCAATACCTGGGTCCCCCTGCATTACCTCCTTCCTATATCGCATCACGGCTATTTACTGAATCGAGGCTATTTTCAGTAGAGCCTCCAGCTACAAGACTTGGGCTGCATCACAAATGGCACCTATTCTCTATATAGTGCACTACGACAAAAAGTTGTACACTAAAAAAAAAGGGAATAGAGTGCCATTTGGGACGCTGACCTGGCTGGCGGTGGTTCCGTGTCCAGAGTACACACGTGCGGAGAGAAGCTCTCCACTGAGAGGAAAAGCAATGCAATGGGGCTCGTCTGAAAATGGAGAGTGTTGTTTGTTTTTGGGAGATAGCGGAGGCCTAAGGCCATTAGAACTGCAGCATAACTGAACACACCTGTTGTTGTGGACAATTGCCCAGTAGAGTCCTTAGAACAAACACACAAGCACACACACACACACACACACCAGTTAACAGGTCTTCAGGTCTGCTTCACACTACACACACTTGCAGGACTGAACAACGGCGATCGTTTCCCTTTTTCGAGGAATTCGTTCTCCCCGTGCCCGTAAACTACATATTAAAGTCACTGCTCTGTGGCTGGTTGCCAGTTGATGAATAATGAATTGCATATAAAACTGTTCTGAAATGACTCCCCACGTTGAAGCGCCTTTTAACAAGATATGCAATCTGTTAAGTTCCACCTCCACGCCGCTCTGAGTGCCGCAGTGATAAAGCCGATTTTATTAACGACCCAATCCCCGGCCCTGAAGGGGGGAAGGGAGACGAACTTTCAGTTGGCGGCCAAATTTAAACAAAAACATATTTTTCGAGACCGATGTAGCATCACGCCCAACTAACTTTTTGCAGGCTGCATGGAAATTAGGGACACTATGCTAAACAAGCTAGCTCGTCTGTGTGTTTGTCGTCTAATTGGGCCCGCACGCACGCACGCATACACAAAGGCCATGGCTCAATAAGCTTTGCCTGATCAAACGACGGGAACCAATCAAATACCATTATGCCTAATTCGAATGAAGTCACCCTATCCGATTAGCTCTTGCCCGTTCTGACCACACCCAGCTAATAATGAGGTATAACCACATCACCAAGATAAAAGTGGAGGTTCATTCAAGCTTCGCCCCAATCAAAAGAGCTTTCTCCACATCCACACATGGGCTTTACTAAACTAATGAGCATGGCTTCTCTGCTATAGTGAGTGAGTGCGTGTATGTGTGTTTGGAGAACTGAGCTGTCTCTGCCTCATATCTCATCACAGAGAACACACATGCTCTAATTGGGGATGGTGAAGAGATGAAGACACCCCAGTGGCACTGTATGTGTGTGTGTGTGTGTGTGTGTGTGTGTGTGTGTGTGTGTGTGTGTGTGTGTGTGTGTGTGTGTGTGTGTGTGTGTGTGTGTGTGTGTGTGTGTGTGTGTGTGTGTGTGTGTGTCTGTGTGTCTGTGTGTGTGTGTGTGTTCATGGAGTTCCCTCAGCACCACTGTTCACACAGACTAGCTCTGATCCTTCGCTTCAGTCCACTGCACAGCACAGCATAGCGAAGAGTGCGGGTTAAAAATAGCTAGCCCAGTTAAACTCTCATTGTTCCCCAGCTCTCTTTCTGAGGCTCCTCATCTCCAGCCTCTTCTCATGTTTCTGTCTGAACAAAACTTATGTGGGAGTTTTGCTGCAGTGAGAGGTCTGGACTCTGTTGGGATCACATTCCAGGGGACCAGGCACTGGCTTGGCGCACTGTCCCTTAAAAAGGGCTCCATCCATTTAAGTGAGCTCCATCCCCTTCAGTGGCTGTAATCAATAAGCACTTAGGGGCCACTGGCCGACAAGGCCTATCCAGCACAGCCAGGCCAGATGTAGGCGACTGGCTCTTGACTTGCTCTCTCAGAGCCGAAGGCCATCTGATCCCAAGGGGGGAGAGAGAGAGAGAGAGAGAGAGAGAGAGAGAGAGAGAGAGAGAGAGAGAGAGAGAGAGAGAGAGAAATGGAACAGAAAGAGAGAGGGCAAAAGGGAGAGAGAAGGGGGGAGGAAAAGGGAAAGAAATGGAGGAGTAGAACAACAGAGAGAGAAAACAAATGAGAGTAGGCTTATGTGAGAGACAGGAAGAGAGGGAGGGGAATGAGCAACACAATTAGAGCCAACCAAATCATGAGGAAACAAAAATATCATTCTTTCCATTGGGTCAAGTAACAAAAAAATAGATCAAACTAGAATGCTATTTGGCCTTAAACAGAGAGTACACAGTGGCAGAATACCTGACCACTGTGACTGACCTAAACTTAAGGAAAGCTTTGACTATGTACAGACTCAGTGAGTATAGTCTTACTATTGAGAGAGTCTGTCGTAGGCAGACCTGGCTCTCAAGAGAAGACAGGCTATGTGCACACTGCCCACAAAATGAGCTTCACTTCCTAACCTCATCAAAAATGTATGACCTGTTGCCACAAGAAAAGGGCAATCAGTGAAACACAAACACCATTGTAAATACAACCCATGTTTATTTTCCCTTTGTACTTTAACTATTTGTACATCGTTACAACACTGTATATAGCCATAATATGACATTTGAAATGTCTTTATTCTTTTGGAACTTTTGTGAGTGTAATGTTAACCGTACATTTTGTATTGTTTATTTCACTTTGTTCATGATCTATTTCACTTGCTTTGGCAATGTAAACACATGTTTCCCATGCCAATAAAGCCATTTGAGAGAGCGAGAGATATGCAGACTGAAAGAATGAGAGAGAGAGAGAGAGAGAGAGAGAGAGAGAGAGAGAGAGAGAGAGAGAGAGAGAGAGAGAGAGAGAGAGAGAGGGAGAGAGAGAGAGAGAGAGAGAGAGAGAGAGAGAGAGAGAGAGAGAGAGAGAGAGAGAGAGAGAGAGAGAGCATGAGATGGGCAGATCGAAAGAGATGAAGAGAGAGAGCTAGGCAGACCAAAAGAGAGAGCGAGAGTGAGAGCGACAGGCAGACTCACCGAACTCAACCCAGAGTCTCTCAGAGCCTTCACATTCAGCCTACTAACACCTCTCTCAGACCACAGTAAAATCACAGTTTATCTGACAAGAGCGGAACCTAACCATGAAGCATCATGGCCCAATAAATGACATGCCACTAAACAGGCCTACAGATGGAGTGCAAACAGTACAGAAATCAAAAATAATACATCATGAAAAATGGTCTGATAATGATTGCAAAAATCTAAGGAAGTCATTGAGGAATACATCTAATCAAAAACACAGAACCAGACAACAAAAATACACACCTTCAATACGGGGAAACAATACAAACACACCCCAAAGAACAAAAAAGGAACAGCACATTAGAAATTAGCTGGATGGAATTGAGGAACTGAGGAATCCATAGAATCAAACCACTTCTGGGAATTGGAATAAATTAAACAAACCACATGAGATATTGGCTATTCATAATGGTGATATGTGGAGAAATCACTTTGCAAACCTCTACAGCAATATAACAAAGAGCCCAAAACAACAAGATATACAAGAAAAATGACAAATCCTTGAATCAGAATGAGAATGATCAGAGAAACGATACACTCCACAACCCCAAAAGGCCTGTGGTGCTGATGGTTCTTCAAATGAAATGATTACATTTACAGACTAAAAATTATAATTGGATACACTCAAACTTTTCAACATGGTCCTGCAGGTATTTTCCCTGATATTTGGAACCAAGGATTGATCACACCAATCTATAAAAATCGAGACAAATTTTACCTAAAATAATTAATGAGGAATTTGCGATAACGGCAACTTGGGGAAAATTCTCTGCGGTATCATAAATAGCAGACTATGTCATTTCCTTGATGAACACAACATCCTGAGCAGAAGCCAAATTGGACAAATTACCGGACAACAGACCACATAAAGTGGGGCAAAAATGTATTTAGTCAGCCACCAATTCTGCAAGTTCTCCCACTTTTCATCATAGGTACACTTCAACTATGACAGACAAAATGAGGTTTTTTTTCTCTCCAGAAAATCACATTGTAGGATTTTTAATGAATTTATTTGCAAATTATGGTGGAAAATAAGTATTTGGTCACCCACAAACAAGCAAGATTTCTGGCTCTCACAGACCTGTAACTTATTCTTTAAGAGGCTCCTCTGTCCTCCACTCGTTACCTGTATTAATGGCACCTGCTTGAACTTGTTATCAGTATAAAAGACACCTGTCCACAACCTCAAACAGTCACACTCCAAACTCCACTATGGCCAAGACCAAAGAGCTGTCAAAGGACACCAGAAACAAAATTGTAGACCTGCACCAGGCTGGGAAGACTGAATCTGCAATAGGTAAGCAGCTTGGTTTGAAGAAATCAACTGTGGGAGCAATTATTAGGAAATGGAAGACATACAAGACCACTGATAATCTCCCTCTATCTGGGGCTCCACGCAAGATCTCACTCAGAGGGGTCAAAATGATCACAAGAACGGTGAGCAAAAATCCCAGAACCACACGGAGGGACCGAGTGAATGACCTACAGAGAGCTGGGACCAAAGTAACAAACGCTACCATCAGTAACACACTACGCCGCCAGGGACTCAAATCCTGCAGTGCCAGATGTGTCCCCCTGCTTAAGCCAGTACATGTCCAGGCCCGTCTGAAGTTTGCTAGAGAGCATTTGGATGATCCAGAAGAAGATTGGGAGAATGTCATATGCTCAGATGAAACCAAAATATAACTTTTTGGTAAAAACTCAACTCGTCGTGTTTGGAGGACAAAGAATGCTGAGTTGAATCCAAAGAACACCATACCTACTGTGAAGCATGGGGGTGGAAACATCATGCTTTGGGGCTGTTTTTCTGAAAAGGGACCAGGACAACTGATCCGTGTAAAGGAGAGAATGAATGGGGCCATGTATCGTGAGATTTTGAGTGAAAACCTCCTTCCATCAGCAAGGGCATTGAAGATGAAACGTGGCTGGGTCTTTCAGCATGACAATGATCCCAAACACACCGCCCGGGCAACGAAGGAGTGGCTTCGGAAGAAGCATTTCAAGGTCCTGCAGTGGCCTAGTCACTCCAGATCTCAACCCCATAGAAAATCTTTGGAGGGAGTTGAAAGTCCGTGTTGCCCAGCAACAGCCCCAAAACATCACTGCTCTAGAGGAGATCTGCATGGAGGAATGGGCCAAAATACCAGCAACAGTGTGTGAAAACCTTGTGAAGACTTACAGAAAACGTTTGACCTCTGTCATTGTCAACAAAGGGTATATAACAAAGTATTGAGACAAACTTTTGTTATTGATCAAATACCTATTTTCCACCATAATTTGCAAATAAATTAATAAAAAATCCTACAATGTGATTTTCTGGATTTTTTCTCTCTCATCTTGTCTGTCATAGTTGAAGTGTACCTATGATGAAAATTACAGGACTCTCTCATCTTTTTAAGTGGGAGAACTTGCACAACTGGTGGCTGACAAAATACTTTTTTGCCCCACTGTATATACCCAACACACTATAATTGACAAACACACTAAACCAAAACAAAGGCAAAATCTACTCATGTTTTGTAGACTTCAAGAAAGCATTTGATTCAATTTGGCACAAAGGTCTTTTTGTAATAAAAACGAATAGAAAGTGGAATTGGAGGGAAAACGTATGTTATTAGATCAATGTACACTATAAACAAATGTGCAGTTAAAATTGGCAACTAGCAAACATACTTCTTCTCTCAAAGGCTGCTCAATAAGTCCAACACTATTTAACATCTACATGAATGAATTGGCAAAAACATTTGAAGAATCTGCAGCACCTGGTCTCAACTGACAACACTGAAATCAAGTGTCTGCTGTATCGCAGATGACCTGGTGCTGCCGGTTCCCACTAAGTAGCTATTAAAGCAGCATCTAGATCATGTGCACAGGTTCTGTCGGACCTTGGCTCTGACCGTTAACCTAAAAAATAACGAATATAATGATATTCCAAAAGATGTCCGGAAATCAGGATCACTAATATAAATTATATTTGGACACAGCACAGGTTTCACATGGCCGTGTACGAGCTGAGAGACAAAGCAAGAAGAGCATTTTATGCCATTAAAAGGAACATTAAAATCAAAATTCCAATTAGAATCTGGCTAGATTTTCCAATCAGTTATAGAACCAATTGGTCTATATGGCAGCGAAGAATGGGGTCCATTCTCTAATAATGAATTTACCAAATGAGACAAACAGCCAATCGAAGTACTGCATGCAGAGTTTTGCAAGACTGTATTGCAAGTGCAAAGAAAAACTCCAAATAACACATGAAGAGCAGAATTGGGCCAATATCCCCTCCTTATTCTGGAACGAACTATAAAAATCTTTGAAACTGGAAACACTTATCTCCCTCACTAGCTTTAAGCACCAACTGTCAGAGCAGCTCACAGATTACTACACCTGTACACCTATAATTTAGCCCAAACAACTACCTCTTTCCCTACTGTATTTAATTTATTTTGCTCCTTTGCACCCCATTATTTTTATTTCTACTTTGCACATTCTTCCACTGCAAATCAACCATTCCAAGTGTTTTACTTTCTATTTTTGTATTTACTTTGCCACCATGGCCTTTTTTGCCTTTACCTCCCTTATCTCACCTCATTTGCTCACATCGTATATAGACTTGTTTATACTGTATTATTGTCTGTATGTTTGTTTAACTCCATGTGTAACTCTGTGTCGTTGTATGTGTCGAACTGCTTTGCTTTATCTTGGCCAGGTCGTAATTGTAAATGAGAACTTGTTCTCAACTTGCCTACCTGGTTAAATAAAGGTGAAATAAAAAAAAATAGAAAAAAAATATTTGAATAGAAAAAAGAGCAATCAAATGTTGCAAGCAACTAAAAACAAGCATTCCCGAAACATTTAATCACACAGCCCTACAATGTCAAGAGATGAAACAAGAGAAGAAGAGTCCCCTCAGCTAGCTGGTTCTGAGGCTCAGTTCACTAACCCAAACCAACCCCATAGAGCCTCAGGACAGCACTCAGACATCCTGGCACAACCAAATAATTTACAAAGCAAAAATAAAAAATATATAAACTTTTGGAAAGACACCACAAAAAAAATGTAAGTAAACGTCAATGCTATTAGGCTCGAAACAGACAGTACATGGTGGCAGAATATAAAACTGAGAAAAACACTGATTAGGTACAGGGAGAGGTAGAGACAGATCTACATTTCCTATTACACTGTGACAAATACTCAGATCTAAGACAATCTTTCTTTCTCAAAATGTTAATCCAGTCCAAAGAATTTGAAGCTATAAAATATGATGAAAAAAATCAAATATTTATTGGGTGAAAAGCCAAAATGTGCCGTTTTGGCAGCCAAGTGTGTCATCCTGCCACAATCTGAGGGACGGCCAATGAAAAGTGTAATGTAATGTCAATAATATTCCCCATTTTGATTTGGCTTTCATACCAGGTGGCATTTCAGTCATGGCCTAGTACTATTGCTTTAATATATTATTATTCTCATTAATAATTAATAATTGTTGTAGTTGCTGTTAATGGTAATACCATTTCCACTACTACTATTATTATTGTGCCTTATTGCTGTTGGTCCCACCATTGCTGTTATATGTATACTTTGACAATGTACAGTTGAAGTCGGAAGTTTACATACACCTTAGCCAAATACATTTAAACTCAGTTTTTCACAATTCCTGACATTTAATCCCAATATAAATTCCCTGTCTTAGGTCAGTCAGGATCACCACTTCATTTTAAGAATGTGAAATGTCAGAATAATTGTAGAGAGAATGATTTATTTAAGCTTTTATTTCTTTCATCACATTCCCAGTGGGTCAGAAGTTTACATATACTCAATTAGTATTTGGTAGCATTGTCTTTAAATTGTTTAACTTGGGTCAAATGTTTCAGGTAGCCTTCCACAAGCTTCCCACAATAAATTGGGTGAATTTAGTCCTATTCCTCCTGACAGAGCTGGTGTAACTGAGTCAGGTTTGTAGGCCTCCTTGCTCGCGCACACTTTCTCAGTTCTGCCCACAAATTTGCTATAGGATTGAGGTCAGGGCTTTGTGATGGCCACTCCAATACCTCAACTTTGTTGTCCTTAAGCCATTTTGCCACAACTTTGGAAGTATGCTTGGGGGTCATTGTCCATTTGAAAGACCCATTTGCGAACCAAGCTTTAACTTCCTGACTGACGTCTTGAGATGTTGCTTCAATACATCCACATAATTTTCCTGCCTCATGATGCCAACCAGTCCCTTCTGCAGCAAAGCACCCGCACAACATCATGCTGCCACCCCTGTGCTTCACGGTTGGGATGGTGTTCTTCAGCTTGCACCTCCCCCTTCTTCCTCCAAACATCACGATGGTCATTATGGCCAAACAGTTCTATTTTAGTTTAATCAGACCAGATGACATTTCTCCAAAAAGTACGATCTCTGTCCCCATGTGCAGTTGCAAACTGTAGTCTGGCTTTTTTATGGCGGTTTTGGAGCAGTGGCTTCTTCCTTGCTGAGCAGCCTTTCGGGTTATGTCGATATAGGACTCATTTCTACTGTAGATATAGATACTTTTGTTCCTGTTTCCTCCAGCATCTTCACAAGGTCCTTTGCTGTTGTTCTGGGATTGATTTGCACTTTTTGGACCACGTAGGTTAATCTCTAAGAAACAGAACGGGTCTCCTTCCTGAGCGGTATGACGGCTGCATGGTCCCATGGTGTTTATACTTGCGCACTATTGTTTGTACAGATGAACGTGGTACCTTCAGGCATTTGGAAATAGCTCCCAAGGATGAACCAGACTTGTGGAGGTCTACAATTTTCTTTCTGAGGTCTTGGCTGATTTCTTTTGATTTTCCCATGATGTAATGCAAAGAGGCACTTAGTTTGAAGGTAGGCCTTGAAATACATCCACAGGTACACCCCCAATTGACTCAAATTATGTCAATGAGCCTATCAGAAGCTTCTAAAGCCATGACATCATTTTTTGGAATTTTACAAGCTGTTTAAAGGCACAGTCAACTTAGTGATGTTATCTTCTGACCCACTGGAATTATGATACAGTGAAATAATCTGTCTGTAAACAATTGTTAGAAAAATTACTTATGCACAAAGTAGATGTCCTAACCGACTTGCAAAAACTATAGTTTGTGGAGTGGTTAAAAAACACGTTTTAATGACTCCAACCTGAGTGTCTGTAAACTTCCAATTTCAACTGTAAGTAATTTAACTTGCCATGTCAATAATGTCTACTGAATTCAATTAAGAGCGATGGGCAAACCGAAAGAGAGCGAGAGCGAGAGAGCGTGAGAGAGATGGGCAGATTGAAAGAGAGTGAGCGAGAGAGATGGGCAGGCCGAGAATGAGAGTGAGGGTACGAAAACAAGAAAATACGAGAGAGCTGTTTTAAACACTAAACAACCCTATTGTCCAAAACACACAGAGAAATCAATCAAATTGTTAAAGAAATGCAAACCACATATTTGACAATTTGGGAAAATGAAACAAAAACACAGAATAAGATAAATTGCTATTTGGCCCTCAAAAGAGAATACAAATTGGCAGAATATCTCTACTCTTTCAGAGATACAAAACAGAGACAGATACAGATCCTGATCAAATACAGGCTCAGCGACCACCGATTGGCTTTAGAAAAAGGGAGACACAAAAATACATGGCTACCCAAAGAGGTGCTTCTGTGTGGACACCACACGACACAGGAAGTAGAGCTAGAGATGCAATTTTTATTTTAATGTGAGAAATACTCCCAAATAAAATCCTATTTTGTCAAGAAAATATCTCAATCAATTCCCAACTTCTGTGCATTTATTCACCGCAAATACTACCGACAGAAGTATTATTGCCATAGCCTGAGGGACATCCC
The DNA here is from genome assembly GCF_023373465.1 of Oncorhynchus keta. Lineage (NCBI taxonomy): Eukaryota > Metazoa > Chordata > Actinopteri > Salmoniformes > Salmonidae > Oncorhynchus > Oncorhynchus keta. The sequence continues at coordinate 34,515,382 of NC_068424.1, read as the reverse complement.
ATCCCACCATTAACTCCTTAAAGTATTTACATAGTATATAACTTACAAGTAATACATAGCTATAACCATCATCCATGTACATTTTGTTGTTTATTTATTAGTGCCATTCTTACATTATTTTTTATAATCTTATTTAATTAAATGTATTGACCAAAGATTACATAACAGAACAGCAGTAGTGATGTGCCTGTATACATGATAATACCGTTTATAAAAGCAAACATGCTTCATCATGTACAATACCAGTCAAACGATTGAACATACCTACTCATTCAAGGGTTTTTCTGTATTTTTTACTATTTTCTACATTGTATAATAATTGTGAAGACATTAAAACTATGAAATAACACATATAGAATCATGTAGTGACCAAAAAAAGTGTTAAACAAATCATATATATTTGAGATTGATTTTAGATTCTTCAAAGTAGCCACCGTTTGCACTCAACCAGCTTCACCTGGAATGCTTTCCAACAGTCTTGAAGGAGTTCCCACATATGCTGAGCACTTGTTGGCTGCTTGTCCTTCATTCTGCAGTCCAACTCATCCCAAGCCATTTCAATTGGGTTGAGGTCGGGTGATTGTGGAGGCCAGGTCATCTGATGCAGCACTCCATCACTGAAGGTGTGTTGGGTCATTGTCCTGTTGAAAAACAAATGATAGTCCCACTAAGCGCAAACCAGGTGGGATGGCATATCGCTGCAGAATGCTGTGGTAGCCATGCTGGTTAAGTGTGCCTTGAATTCTAAATAAATCACAGACAGTGTCACCAGCAAAGTACCCCCACACCATCACACCTCCTCCTCCATGCTTCATGGTGGGAACCACACATGCGGAGATCATCCGTTCAACTACTCTGCAACTCACAAAGACACAGTTGTCCAATTTGGACTCATCAGAACAAAGGACAGATGTCCACTGGTCTAATGTTCATTGCTTGTGTTTCTTGGCCCAAGCAAGTCTTTTCTTCTTATTGTTGTCTTTTAGTAGTGGTTTCTTTGCAGCAATTCGACCATGAAGGCCTGAATCACACAGTCTCCTCTGAATAGTTGAGTTGTGTCTGTTACTTGAAATCTGTGAAGCATTTATTTGGGCTGCAATGTCTGGGGCTGGTAACTCTAATGAACTTATCCTCTGAAGCAGAGGAAACTCTGGGACTTCCTTTCCTGTGGCGGTCATCATGAGAACCAGTTTCATCATAGTGCTTAATTGTTTTGGCGACCGGACTTGAAGAATCGTTCAAAGTTCTTGAAATTTACCGGATTGACTGACCTTCATGTCTTAAAGTAATGATGGATTGTCGTTTCTCTTTGCTTATTTGAGGTGTTCTTCCCATAATATGGACTTGGTCTTTTACCAAATAGGGCAATCTTCTGTATACCACCCCTACCTTGTTACAACACAACTGATTGGCTCAAACTCATTAAGAAGGAAATAAATTCCACAAATACATTTTTAACATGGCACTCATGTTAATTGAAAAGCATTCCAGGTGACTACATCATGGAGCTGGTTGAGAGAATGCCAAGCGTGTGCAAAGCTTTTATCAAGGCAAAGGGTGGCTACTTTGAAGAATCTCAAATATGAAATATATTTGGATTTGTTTAACATGTCTTTGGTTACTACATTATTCCATGTGTGTTATTTCATAGTTTTGATGTCTTCACTATTATTCTACAATGTAGAAAAAAGTTTAAAAAAAGAAAGAAAGAAAGACTCTGGAATGAGTAGGTGTCAAACATTTGACTTGTACTTTATGTACTTAATATTAATTAATATTACTTCTGAAATTAACTGTATTTCATTATCCTCTTTGCATTGTACTGTATTTACCAAAGTGCTGTACCACTATACTGTTTTGGCAATATCTACAAATTGTTTTTCATGCCAATAAAGCAATCTGAATTTGAGAGAGAAAGATGGGCAGATTGAAAGAAAGTGAGAATGAGAGCGATAGAGAGAGAGAGAAAGAGAGATGGCAGGCAAATATACTGAGAGAGAGATGGGCAGACTGAAAGAGAGAGGCAGACTGAGAGAGCGAGGCAGAGAGAGCGAGGCAGAGAGAGAGAGGCAGAGAGAGAGAGAGAGAGAGGCAGAGACAGAGACATCTATCGGCAAACCAAAAGAGGGAGAGAGAGAGAGAGAGAACAGAGTGAGAGGCAGACCGAAAGCGAGAGGCAGGCCAATAGAGAGATGGGCAGAATGAATTATATTGAGAGAGAGAGAGGCAGAGAGAGAGCGAGAGACAGAGAGCGAGAGGCAGAGAGTGAGAGGCAGACCGAAAGGGAGAGAGTGCGAGGCAGACCAAAAGAGTGAGAGAGAGAGCACGAGGCAGACCGAAAGAGAGAGAGAGAGCGCGAGGCAGACCGAAAGAATGATGGGCAGACTGATTTTAAATTGAGAGAGCGAGAGCGACCGAGAGAGAGAGATCGAGAGCGACCGAAAGAGAGAGAGAGAGAGAGAGAGAAAGAGAGAGAGAGAGAGAGAGAGAGAGAGAGAGAGAGAGAGAGAGAGGCAGACCAAAAGAGAGAGAGAGCGAGAGAGAGCGAGGCAGACAGAAATACAGAAAAAGAGAGATCGAGGCAGATCAAAAGAGAGATGGGGAGACTGAATTATATTGAGAGAGAGCGAGAGTGACCGAAAGAGAGAGAGAGAGCGAGCGAGGCAGACCGAAAGAGATAGAGAGAGAGCGAGGCAGACCGAAAGAGAGAGAGAGAGCGCAAGGCAGACCGAAAGAGAGACAGAGTGAGGCAGACCAAAAGAGAGAAAGAGAGAGGGAGCGTGAGGCAGACCGAAAGAGAGAGAGAGGGTGAGGCAGACCGAAAGAGAGAGAGATTAAAGAGAGCGCGAGGCAGACCGAAAGAGAGAGAGAGAGCGATGCAGACCGAAAGAGAGAGAGCGAGGCAGACCGAAAGAGAGAGAGAAAGCACGGATGCAGACCGAAAGAGAGAGAGAGAGAGCGATGCAGACCGAAAGGGAGAGAGAGTGCGAGGCAGACCTAGAGATAGAGCGATGCAGATCGAAAGAGAGAGAGAGAGAGCGAGGCAGACCGAAAGAGAGTGAGGCAGCCCGAAAGAGCGAGAGAGAGTACAAGGCAGACCGAAATAGAGAGAGAAAGTGTGAGGCAGACTGAAAGAGAGAGAGATCCAGGCAGACCAAAATAGAGAGAGGCACCCGGCCTCACCCTACTAGAATCTGAAGTCAATTGTCTACAGTTTTCTGATGCTCTGAGGCTTCTGTCCCAACCAAGGAGGGACAAAAGCAGAACCTAAATCTTCTGCACAGATTCTGTCAAACCTGGGCACTTACAGTACATCTCAGTAAAAGTAAAATAATGGTGTTCCAAAAAAGGTCCAGTTGCCAGGATCACAGACACCATAGTCCCCCTAGAGCACACAAACAACTATACATACATACCTCGGCCTAAACTAGAGGTCAACTGATTAATTGGAATTAATTAGGGCCGATATTTCGGAAATCGTTACTTTTGGACACCGATTTGTCTTCTTTTTTTTTTTTTTTTACACCTTAATTTAATCTTTATTTAACTAGGTAAGTCAGTTAAGAACACATTCTTATTTTCAATGACGGCCTAGGAACGGTGGGTTAACTGTCTCGTTCAGGGGCAGAATGACAGATTTTTACCCTGTCAGCTCGGGGGATTCAATCTTGCAAACTTACAGTTAACTAGTCCAACGCTCTAACCACCTGACTACATTGCACTCCACCAGGAGCCTGCCTGTTACGCGAATGCAGTAAGCCAAGGTAAGTTGCTGGCTTGCATTAAACTTATCTTGTAAAAAACAATCAATCAATCATAATCAATAGTTAACTGTCCTGCCTTGCATATAATCGATGCGGTGCGTATCGTTGCTCCAATGTGTACCTAACCATAAACATCAATGCCTTTCTTAAAATCAATACACAGAAGTATGTATTTTTTAACCTGCATAGTTAGCTAAAATAAATCCGGGTTAGCAGGCAATATTAACCAGGTGAAATTGTGTCACTTCTCTTGCGTTCATTGCACGCAGAGTCAGTGTATATGCAACAGTTTGGGCCGCCTAATTTGCCAGAATTTTACGTAATTATGACATAACATTGAAGGTTGTGCAATGTAACAGGAATATTTAGACTAATGGATGCCACCCCTTAGATAAAATACGGAACGGTTCCGTATTTCACTGAAAGAATAAACTTCTTGTTTTCGAGATGATAGTTTCCGGATTCAACCGTATTTATGACCTAAGGCTCATAGTTCTGTGTGTTATTATGTTATAACTAAGTCTATGATTTGATAGAGCAGTCTGACTGAGCGGTGGTAGGCAGCAGCAGGCTCGTAAGCATTCATTCAAACAGCGCTTTCGTGCGTTTTGCCAGCAGCTCTTCCGTTGTGCTTCAAGCATTGCGCTGTTTATGACTTCAAGCCTATCAACTCCCGAGATTAGGCTGGTGTAACCGATGTGAAATGGCTAGCTAGTTAGCGGGGTACGCGCTAATAGCGTTTCAAACGTCACTCACTCTGAGACTTGGAGTGGTTGTTCCCCTTGCTCTGCATGGGTAACGCTGATTCGAGGGTGGCTGTTGTCTATGTGTTCCTAGGTCGAGCCCAGGTAGGGGCGAGGAGAGGGACGGAAGCTATACTGTTACACTGGCAATACTAAAGTGCCTATAAGAACATCCAATAGTCAAAGGTTAATGAAATACAAATGGTATAGAGAGAAATAGTCCTATAATTCCTATAATAATTACAACCTAAAACCTCTTACCTGGGAATATTGAAGACTCATGTTAAAAGGAACCACCAGCTTTCAAATGTTCTCATGTTCTGAGCAAGGAACTTAAACGTTAGCTTTCTTACATGGCACATATGGCACTTTTAATTTCTTCTCCAACACTTTGTTTTTGCATTATTTAAACCAAATGGAACATGTTTCATTATTTATTTGAGGCTAAATTGATTTTATTGATGTATTAAGTAAAATAAGTGTTCATTCAGTATTGTTGTTATTGTCATTATTACAAATAAATACAAAATAATCGGTATCGGCTCTTTTTGGTCCTCCAATAATCGGTATCTGCATTGAAAATCATAATCGGTCGACCTCTAGCCCAAACATCAGCGCCACAGGTAACTTCCACAAAGCTGTGAACAATCTGAGAGACAAGGCAAGAAGGGCCTTATTTGCCACCAAAAGGAACATTTGACATACCAATTAGGATCTGGCAAAAAATACTTGAATCAGTTATAGAACCCATTGCCCTTTATGGTTGTGAGGTCTGGGTTCCGCTCACCAACCAAGAATTCACGAAATGGGACAAACACCAAATTGAGACTCAGCATGCACATACACATATCCCCTGTGTACAATGTAAAACACAAAATAATGGATGCAGAGCAGAATTAGGCCAATACCCGCTAATTATCCAAATCCAGAAAAGAGCTGTTAAATTCTACAACCACCTAAAAATAAGTGATTCCCAAACCTTCCATAACAAAGCCCATCATCTACATAGAGATGAACCTGGAGAAGAGTCCCCTAAGCAAGCTGGTCCTAAGGCTCTGTTCACAAACACAAACAGATCCCACAGAGCCCCAGGACAGCAACACAATTAGACCCAACCAAAGCATGAGAAAACAAAAAATCATTACTTGACACATTGGAAAGAATGAACAGAAAAACAGAGTAAACTAGAACGCTATTTGGCCTAAACAGAGAGTACACTGTGGCAGAATACCTGACCACTGTGACTGACCCAAACTTAAGGAAAGCTTTGACTATGTACAGATTCAGTGAGCATAGCCTTGCTATTGAGAAAGGCCACCATAGGCAAATCTGGCTCTCAAGAGAAGACAAGATCAGGCTATGTGCACACTGCCAACAAAATGAGGTGGAAACGGAGCTGCACTTCCTAACCTCCTGACAAATGTATGACCATATTAGAGACACATATTTCCCTCAGATTACACAGACCGACGCAACATTTGAAAACAAACCCCAATTTCGATAAACTCCCATATCTATTGGGTGAAATACCACAGCTTGACATCACAGCAGCAAGATTTGTGACCTGTTGCAACAAGGAAAGGGCAACCAGTGAAGAATATTTTAATGTTTATTTATCTTCCCTTTTGTACCTTAACTATTTGCACATAACATTTGAAATGTCTTTATTCTTTTTAAACTTTTGTGAGTGTAATGTTTACTGTTCATTTTTATTGTATATTTCACTTTTGTTTATTATCTACTTCACTTGCTTTGGCAATGTTAACATATGCCCATGCCAAAAAAAAAAAAAAATCGAATAGAAATTGAATTGAGAGAGGCAGACCGAAAGATAGAGAGACACCGAAAGAGAGAGAGAGAGATGGGCAGGCCGAAAGAGAGTGAGAAAGAGGGAGAGAGATGGGCAGACTGAAAGAGATTGAGAGAGATGGATAGATAGGCAGACAAAAACAGAGAGAGGAGAGAGAGCTAGAGGCAGACAGAAAGAGAGCGCGCCAGACAGAGAGAACCAGACCGAAAGAGAGGCAGACCGAGAGAGAGAGAAATGGGCAGACTGAGAGAGAGAGAGAGAGAGAGAGAGAGAGAGAGAGAGAGAGAGAGAGAGAGAGAGAGAGAGAGAGAGAGAGAGAGAGAGAGAGAGAGAGAGAGAGATGGGCAGACGGAAAGCGAGTGAGATGGGCAGACTGAAAGCGAGTGAGATGGGCAGACTGAAAGCGAGTGAGATGGGCAGACTGAAAGCGAGTGAGATGGGCAGACTGAAAGCGAGTGAGATGGGAAGACTGAAAGCGAGTGAGATGGGAAGACTGAAAGGAGTGAGATGGGAAGACTGAAAAGAATGAGATGAGCAGACCGAAAGTGAGTGAGATGAGCAGACCAAAAGAGAGTGAGATGGGCAGACCGAAAGAGAGATGGGCAGACTGAAAGAGATATGGGCAGACTGAATTATATTGAGAGAGAGCGAGAGGCAGACCGAAAGAGCAAAGAAAAGAGTCCCCTCATCCAGCTGGTTCACAGACCTGTTCTACTAACACACTGAATTAGGGCTGGGCGATATGGCCAAAATCTCATGTCCCGTTATAGGTAATTTCATATCCCGATAACGATACATACACACGATAAAGCACATTTTCTGTAAATTCAATGAATAAATAGTTTATATAAAATGACCACATGTAAAGGCCTATTTCTTATTACATTTTGAATTCTACTCAACAAACTTACACTTACTCACACTTGATTATGTCTCCTTTCATTTAGAACCTTTGTGCAAATTTTCAATTAAGCATGTAACAAAATATAAAATATGAATGTATAAAATCTAAAAAGGTAAATAGAAAACACTTCAACTATAAATAAATATTGGCCTAAAATATATAACATCTTTTTTTAGGGGCTTGCCTGTTTTGCATGTTATTTTGGCATTAATACGTGTCACATATCAATTTGCATTTGGCACCTTGGGTCGAGTGTTAGCACCAACTCACGAAACCCCTGTTGCTCGACCGTGTGAATTGGGGCCATGTCTTTGCAGATGAAAGTGGTAACGGCAGCTGTTATCTCCTTCCATCTTCGTGATGCTTTGCCATATGGTGTGCCGCGGGCAAAAGCCTCTTGCAACGTCTGAGTCGGTGGTTTGTTTTGAGCACTCGACTGTACTTTTTTGGGTCTCATCCGTAGACTCTCTTCGTACTGTTTCACATGATTCTTGCGTAGGTGGTAAAAGAGGTCAGTGGAGTTTGAGCCTGTTGTCAGGACCGGCCTGTAGCCGTGTTAGACTTTTCATACCCAAACCACATCCATGTGACCAAAGTAGCCCGTCTTTTAGGTATGGTCTCCGTGCTCTGACGGAAAATATTGCCGTAGTGTGTGATTTGCAACACAACGAAATAAACGATAGAGCATAATATGAAACGATAGACGTTTTCCTATCGTCACACGATATATCGTCAAATCGCCCAGCCCTACACTGAATCCTCAGGAACAGAACATCCAATCAATCAGATCAAAACTAATTACAACACAGTCAAAACAAAACTACATTACTTATTGGGGAAAACAAGGACAAGCACAAAGCAAAATGCAGTGCTATCTGGCCCTCAATCAACAGTACACCGTGGCAAACTATTTGACCATGGTTACTGATCAAAACACTAGAAAAACCTTGTCAAAAGTGCAGGCTCAGTGAGCACAGCCTTGCCATTGAGAAGGGTAGACAGGAAAACGTGGCTCCCTGTAGAGGAAAGGCTGTGCAACTACTGCAAGACAGAGCTGCATTTCCTGATGAAATGTAAAAAATATAAAACAATTAAAGAGTGTAATTTCCCCAAATTTGAGACCCTTACTCAAGGTTTCAAGACCTCCCTGATGAGGACGCAAAGAGCTGTGGGTTGGCAGCGCACTACATTGCTGACTGCCATAAGATGAGGGATGGTGTCTGACAGACCAACCAACCTGCACATGTTGTCTATGCTTATTGTTATTGTTCAATGTATGGTTATTTTGACCATTGGTTATTGTTGTTACTGTTGTCCCGTTGACAATATTGACTATTATTATTAATTATGTTAATATTTTAAATGTACAAAGTCAGTTTTGGCAATATGTACAATGTTACTGAGAGATTGGCAGACTGAAAGAGAGAGAGAGATGGGCAGACCAAAAGAGATTGAGAGACAGAGGGAGACAGAGAGAAAAAGCATGCCTTTACTACTAAGTCCTCATATTTTACACAGAGGTATCAATAACCTTACATTTCCACAGTAAAAACATCTGATGCTGAGAGAAAAAGTTTCAGGATATAACCTATTTTTGTTTATGCGGCCTTGTCTGCTGAGTACAGTTAGTGTTCGTCTCATAGGGGATTTATTTCAGGAAATAGGACAATTTAAAGGACTGCATTTCTGGAGTGTAGGTCAAAGCCTTGGACTGCAGTGCCTAGGTTGATTTTGCACAAAGTGGTATGGTGATTTGGACCAGTAATTAGTAGATTTCTTATTAACATCACCCCCCTTTGGCATTTTTCCGATTTTGTTGCCTTACTAACTAGAATTCAAATAGATTTATGGGGGTTTGTATCATTTGATTTAAACAACATGCCTACAACTTTGAAGATGCAAAATATGTTTTCTAGTGAAACAAACAAGAAATAACAAAAAGAACTGAAAACTTGAGTGCGCATAACTATTCACCCCCCGATAAGTAAATATAAGTAAGTAAATATTTTGTAGAGCCACCTTTTGCAGCAATTACAGCTGTAAGTCTCTTGTGGTATGTCTCTATAAGTTTGGCACATCTAGCCACTGGGGGTTTTGCCCATTATTCAAGGCAAAACTGCTCCAGCTCCTTCACGTCGGATGGGTTCCGCTAGTGTACAGCAATATTTAAGTCATACCACAGATTCTCAATTCTATTCAGGTCTGGGCTTTGACTAGGCCATTCCAAGACATTTAAATGTTTCCCCTTAAACCACTCGAGTGTTGCTTTAGCAGTATGCTTAGGGTCATTGTCCTGCTGGAAGGTGAACCTCATTCCCAGTCTCAAATCTCTTGAAGACTGAAACAGGTTTCCCCAAGAATTTCCCTATATTTTGCGCCATCCATCATTTATTCAATTCTGAACAGTTTTCCAGTCCCTGCTGATAAAAAACATCCCGACAGCATGATGCTGCCACCAGCATGCTTCACTGTGGGGATGGTGTTCTCGGGGTGATGAGAGGTGTTGGGTTTGCGCCAGACATAGCATTTTCCTTGATGGCCAAAAAGCTCAAATTTGACAGGAGTACCTTCTTTCATATGTTTGGGGAGTCTCCCACATGTCTTTTGGCGAACATCAGACATGTTTTCTTATTTTGGGCTTTTTTTCTGGCCACTCTTCCTTAAAGCCTAGCTCTGTAGAGTGTATGGCTTAAAGTGGTCCTATTGGCAGATACTCCAATCTCCGCTGTGTAGCTTTGCAGCTCCCTCAGGGTTATCTTTGGTCTCTTTGTTGCCTCTCTGATTAATGCCCTCCTCACCTGGTCCATGAGTATTGGTGGGCGGCCCTCTCTTGGCAGGTTTTGCTGTGGTGCCATATTCTTTCCATTTTTTAAATAATGGATTTAATGGTGCTCCATGGGATGTTCAAAGTTTCTCATATTTTTTTATAACCCAACCCTGATCTGTACTTTTCCATAATTTTGTCCCTGACCTGTTTGGAGAGCTGCTTGGTCTTCATGGTGCCAATTGCTTGGTGGTGTCCCTTGATTACTGGTGTTGCAGACTCTGGGGCCTTTCAGTACAGGTGTATATTGAGATCATGTGACAAATCCTGTGACACTTCAATAAAGTCCATTTGTGTGCAACAAACTAATTATGTGACTTCTGAAGGAAATTGGTTGCACCAGATTGTATTTAGGGGCTTCATAGCAAAGGGGGTGATTACATATGCACACTTTTCCGTCTTTTATTTTGTATAATTTTTTTTAACAAGTTATTTTTTAAATTTCACTTCACCAATTTGGACTATTTTGTATGTCCATTACATGAAATTCAAATGAAAATACATGTAAATTACAGGTTTAAATGAAACCAAATAGGATAAACCCCAAGAGGGGTGAATACTTTTGCAAGGCACTGTATGTGGACACCCCTTCAAATTTGTGGATTCTGCTATTTCAGAAAATCTCGTTGCTGAACGGTGCATAAAATTGAGCACACAGCCATGCAATCTCCATTGGAAACATTGGCAGTAGAATAGCCTTACTGAAGAGCTCAGTCACTTTCAATGTAGCACTGTCATAGGATGCCATCTTTCCAACAAATCAGTTGGTCAAATTTCTGCCATGCTGGAGCTGCCCTGGTCAACTGTAAGTGATGTTATTGTGAAGTGGAAACATCTAGGAACAACAACGGCTCAGCAGTGAAGTGGTAGGCCACACAAGCTCACAGAACAGGACTGCAGAGTGCTGAAGTGCTTACCCTGAAAAATCGTCTGTCCTCAGTTGCAACACTCGCTACTGAGTGAAAAACTGCCTCCGGAAGCAACGTCGTCAGGTGCTTCATCAAATGGCTGAGCAGCCACACACAAGCCTAAGGTCACCATGCACAATGCCAAGCATTGGCTGGAATGGTGTATAACTTGCCGCCATTGGACTCTGGAGCAGTAGATACGCGTTCTCTGGAGTGATGAATCACGCTTCAACATTGACAGTCCGACGGGACGAATCTGGGTTTGGCGTATGCCAGGAGAACGCTACCTGCCCGAATGTATAGTGACAGCTAGTAAGTTTAGTGGAGGAGGAATAATGGTCTGGGGCTGTTTTTCATTGTTTGTGCTCGGCCCCTTAGTTCCAGTGAAGGGAAATCTTAACACTACAGCATACAATGACATTCTAGACGATTTTGTGCTTCCAACTTTGTGGTAACAGTTCGGGGAAGGCCCTTCCCTGATTCAGCATGATAATTATTTTTTTTTTAAAAGTTTTTTAACTAGGCAAGTCAGAACAAATTCTTATTTTCAATGACGGCCTGGAAACAATGGGTTAACTGCGTTGTTCAGGGGCAGAACGACAAATTTGTACCTTGTCAGCTTGGGGATTTGAACTTCCAACCTTTCAGTTTCAAGTCCAATGCTCTAACCACTAGGCTACCTGCCGCCACAATACTCCAGTGCTCAAAGCGAGGTCCATACAGAAATGGTTTGTCGAGATCGGTGTGGAAGAACTTGACTGGCCTCCACAGAGCACTGACCTCAACCCCATCGAACACCTTTGGGATGAATTGGAACGCCGACTGAAAGCCAGGCCTAATCACCCAACATCAGTGCCTGACCTCACTCATGCTCGTGGCTGAATGGAAGCAAGTCACACAGCAATGTTTCAACATCTAGTGGAAAGCCCTTACAGAAGAGTGGAAGCTGTCATAGCAGCAAAGGGGAGACCAACTCCATATTAATGCCCATGATTTTGGAATGAGATGTTCAACGTGCAGGTGTCCACGTACACTACATGACCAAAGGTATCTTGATCTTGGAAAGAGATACAGTTAATAAGTTACTTTAAACACCTTTTCGGAACTAGTTCCCAGATCCAAAGCACGTCTCTACTACTAAGTCCTCATATTTTGCACAGAGGTTAGTGGCCATTCCATACTGATGAATGGAACATTTTGAAGGGCCATTTGCCGTATCAATAACCTTACATTTCCACAGTAAAAATGTCTGATGCTGTTCTAAATTATAGACACAAGTGTGTAGTTGCTAAGTGAAAATGTTTCAGAATTGTTACCTATTGTTAATTTGGCAGCATTGTCTGCTGACATAGTTTGAGTTCATTTTGTGAAACAAGATTAGGGTTAGGGTAAAGACCGGTCTCAAAAAGGTCCTACTGGGATGTAAATCCTTGATTATCTGAAAACAAAACATTTTTTGTCATTCAAATGTCACACACTACAGTATGTAATAGCATGTTCTAAAAGAGCCATCAACATGATTCTAGAAAACATACTGTTAAGCTATAGTTTGAGTTAAAACAGGGTTACCGTTATGGTTCGAAAGAGGCAATCTTAGTTATTTTCATAGTTTAAAAAAATGATAACATATCGTAGAGTTTGTAGTTGGAAGGAGACCAAGGTGCAGCGTGGTAGGCATACATCCTTTTTAAAAATGTTCCACCAAGAAAAACAATACACCGAACAAAAAGCTTCGTCGTGCAATCTACATGCACTCAAACAAAGACAAGATCCCACACTGAAAGAGGGAAAAAGTGCTGCCTAAGTATGATCTCCAATCAGAGACCTCTGATTGGGAACCACACTCCGCCAAACACAAAGAAATAGAGAACATAGAATGCCCACTCAAATCACACCCTGACCTAACCAAACATAGAGAATAACAAGGATCTCTAAGGTCAGGGCATGACACATATACAGTTGAAGTCGGAAGTTTATATACACTTAGGTTGGAGTCATTAAAACACGTTTTTCAACCACTCCACAAATTTCTTGTTAACAAACTATAGATTTGGCAAGCCGGTTAGGACATCTACTTTGTGCATGACACAAGTCATTTCTCCAAAAATTGTTTACAGACAGATTGTTTCACTTATAATTAACTGTATCACAATTCCAGTGGGTCAGAAGTTTACATACACTAAGTTGACTGTGTCTTTAAACAGCTTGGAAAGATCCAGAAAATTATGTCATGGCTTTAGAAGCTTCTGATAGGCTAATCGACATCATTTGAGTCAATTGGAGGTGTACCTGTGGATGTATTTCATGGCCTACCTTCAAACTCTAATTTCCATATGCCTGAAGGTAACACGTTCATCTGTACAAACAATAGTACGCAAGTATAAACACCATGGGACCATGCAGCCGTCATACCGCTCAGAAAGGAGATGCGTTCTGTCTCCTAGAGATGAGCGTACATTGGCGAGAGAAGTGCAAATCATTCCCAGAACAACAGCAAAGGACCTTGTGATGATGCTGGAGGAAACAGGTACAAAAGTGTCTATATCCACAGTAAAACGAGTCCCATATCGACATAACCTAAAAGGCTGCTCAGCAAGGAAGAAGCCACTGCTCCAAAACCGCCATAAAAAAGCCAGACTTCGGGTTTACAACTGCACATAGGGACTAAGGTCATACTTTTTGGAGAAATGTCCTCTGGTCTGATTAAACAAAAATAGAACTGTTTGGCCATAATGACCATCGTACCGTTTGAGGAAAAAGGGGGAGGCTTGCAAGCTGAATAACACCATCCCAACTGTGAAGCAAGGCAGGAGCAGCATCATGTTGTGGGGGTGCTTTGCTGCAGGAGGGACTGGTGTACTTCACAAAATGGATGGCTTCATGAGGAACGAAAATTAGGTGGATATATTGAAGCAACATCTCAAGACATCAGTCAGGAAGTTAAAGCTTGGTCGCAAACGAGTCTTCCAAATGGACAATGACCCCAAGCATACTTCCAAAGTTGGCGCAAAATGGCTTAAGGACAACAAAGTCAAGGTATTGGAGTGGTCATTACAAAGCCCTGACCTCATCCTATAGAACATTTGTGTGCGAGCAAGGAGGCCTACAAACCTGACTCAGTTACACCAGCTCTGTCAGGAGAAATGGGCCAAAATTCACCCAACTTCTTGTGGGAAGCTTGTGGAAGGCTACCTGAAACATTTGAACCAAGTTAAACAATTTAAAGACAATGCTACCAAATACTAAGTGAGTGGATGTAAACTTCTGATCCACTGGGAACATGATGAAAGAAATAAAAGCTGAAAAAAATAATTCTCTCTATTATTATTCTGACATTTCACATTCTTAACATAAAGTGGTGATCCCGACTGACCTAAGACAGGGCATTTTTACTAGGATTAAATATCAGGAATTGTGAAAAACTGAGTAAATGTATTTGGCTAAGGTGTATGTAAACTTCAGACATCAACTGTATTCAGTTGTTTGCCATGTACATGGAATGTGCCTAGTAAATTCCTACAAACGACAAAGCAGGAGTATGAAAATATATGTATATTAATATATATATATTCTTTTTTTTGGTACATCCGACAGGGCCTCGGTTACCTATGACCGATGTTCGCTCCAATTATTTTCGTCACTGAGCAAATTTCAGGTCTGCTGAGTAACTTCTGGCATGTTTACTGTGAAAACTTAAAGCGGGTACAGCCTCAGTGACCTTTTTAACAGTGACAAAGTAGGCTCCTGTGGCAATTTTATCTTAATTTAGGCCTACCAGAGTGGCCTACCATCAAAAACAATGGAGAAAAAATGCTTTCCCATAACATTTTAACATGGAAATCGCTGTTCTAACATTCAGCCTACAGTAGCAGCCAACGTGTGGTGTTCAATGCCTACATTCCATTAAACAGGCTTCCATTAAACGGGCTTGAGTCGTTCCAGTCCAATGCGCTCTGCCTACAAGAAAATCTCTTGCACAGTTAGTTTTGCATACTAAATTTAGCATAGTTCATTGTGTTTCAGTATATTACATTGTAAGTGGCTAATATGGTGTTGATTCGATCACAATTGCCACAGTAGAGTGAAACATTGATAGTGTTAACTAAAGGGGAAAACTTTGGAAAGTTAAGTGAAGTTCAATCTCCTGCTCTGCGTGTGCTCATATTTCTTCTGCTAGGCAGTCCGAGGTGAGCTGTGCAGGCACAGCTAGATGGACCATGGAGAGAATAAGAGGGAACAATCTGATTAGTAGCTACCTAGTTTATAGCTTTCAAAAACATGTTATTCTCTCCTTCTCCGGAACTTCTCTCTAATGTAATTTCATATAAAAGTTACATGTTACAATAACAAAGTAATTTTTCTATCTTTGAAAAACTAGGAAAAGAATAATCATGTGTCACATAACCAATATGATTAAATTGATTCATTTATACAACAAGAGAGAGAAGGTAACAAAGAGGCCCTATGATACATCTAATGAGAGCAAGAGAAGGTAAAAAAAAGAGACCCTGTGATACATCTAAAGAGAGAGCGAGTGTGCGAGAGTGAGAGAGAGAGAGAGAGAGAGAGAGAGAGAGAGAGAGAGAGAGAGAGAGAGAGAGGACCCTCTAATGACTGACATGACCGGAGTCCAGTGCTGCTGAGCTCTCCTTACAAGCCAATCGATCAGACACGACAGTCCCTTTATCCAGCATAGCGCCTGTCCACTACGGGCCACTATGGCGGCTGTCCCTGCTACCGACTGTATCACTCACTATCAGAGGTGTAATGGCCGTCTGGATGGATTGACACGAACCATATCAGCGCAAATGCATGTTTCACTTAATACTAGCCTACACCTAGTTTAAAATATAACAGATCTAGACTAAAAATTGTTACAATACATGGTACAAATGTTTGAGAGGTTGGTATACAAAGGGATATTGGAAAGAGTAAGCCAAAATACTGTATCTGGGCACAAAATAGGTATTTCAATTAGAATAGACAGACAGAAAATATGAGCACAGAGTAGATAGATGGGTCGAGTTCATTAATGGTGACTCATTGCATACATCTTGCATTTTGCCCAAGCTGTGAGGAAGCGAGACATGCGTTACTGATTTTTCTTCTCTGGCGCCGCTCGCGGTGGGGGTCCACATGAGACGTGTCGACCCAGGCAACACATACTGGCAGTGTTCAGCCGGCCAATATACTCGCAAAGCAATTTTCACCCTTGGCCTACAACAAAAACAAAAAAACCCTGGGTTTCGTTTCAAATCGTAACTCCCTCCACCCCATGCACAAAGGAACATTTCGGTCTTTTTGAGAAGAACACAAAAGTCAAAAATAAATCTTCTTCCCCACACCACCTCGTCCTACTCCATTTGCAATATTGTATCCGTGTGGTGAACGACAGCCTCTGAGTCAACGGATGAGAGACATTAAAACTGTGTTTTAATAGAAAAGATAAGAAAAAGAAAATGAAAGAAAGAAAAAAAAAGAAAGAAAGAAAGAAAGACAGAAAGAAAGAAAGAAAGAAAGAAAGAAAGAAAGAAAGAAAGAAAGAAAGAAAGAAAGAAAGAAGACCGAAAAATAAATGTGGACGACAAGTGGTTCTGGGGGATTGAAAAACATGACCAAGAAATGTATCTGGCCAACTAATTTGGCCACCCCTGCCTCGAATGACGGATATACAGTAGCACACTTGATGGAAGTCAACTCCATTGGAATTTCATTCCACTCAGATGGGTCCATTTGTATTCATGTGGATGGAATTCCGAAGAGCACAATCATTCACTTTTATGGAGTATTTGGCTGTTAATATGGCATTAACTACTGCTGGGCCTAGCTCATTCGCTGGCCTATTCCATTATGTCCCAACTCTCCTTCTCTCATACGTAACCCTATATAGGCACGCACAAGGACACAAACATTTTTAAACATGCACATAGCAAACAAGTGGACACACAACCTCAGGCACAAACACACATGGGTAAATCGTACAGGCACACACCAATTAACACAAACAAACACACACACACAGATTGGAATCACACGTCATCTACAGTAGCCTAGCCTAAATAGCTCTCCAAAAGCTAACTAAGAGCAGTCAAACCGACAACATATCCTTGTAGCACATCATTTTTAGGCCCAGATATACTGTAGGTAGGTCTTGATACCTTTACAGGGTGATGAGGTATTGGAGTTAGGCTATACATTTTGCCGATGTCCTGTTGCTGCTGTTTCAAAAAATTTCAGCAAGCTCTCACTACTGGTTCTTACCTCGAGCCTCTTCCTAGCCAAGCGCTAATGCCAATATCACTCATTCTTAACGCTGTCCAATCACACACGCTAAAGAAGTTATTAGCCCCATTACAGTTATTACTGGGAGGCTACGCTAACATCGCTAGCATAATCATTGTCATTAATCAAACGTCTCCATCTCATAGACCCACAAAATGAACGTCAGTTCGTCATTTGATGTGTTTTTGTAATCAAACGCGCTTAGAATGTGTAAGGCTACTGAGGCAACAAGTTTTTGTGGATTCCAGGTAGAGTAGCTTGAACCAACTGTGCGTCTTAGCCACAACATCTGGTTAACCCTAGCTTTTTACATCCGATTCTCTCCCCTGACGTCTACCTCATATTGTTCTTCACATTTAAAATCCCTGGCTCATTTGGAGCCTCAGCTCTACCACATTATGATTCGTCAAATGGGCATGCAAATCCCCCCCCAAAAAACGAATTGTTGTACTTTTATTTATTCAGGGAAGCCCAATTGAGACCAGTGTCTCATTTGCAATGGTGCCCTGAGGAAAAAAATACCATCAACACAAACAACAAAAGATAGAAAACTACAAAACATTACCCTCAGGTTATTACAACAAGATATAATAGTCAATAGAAACCATTCCACACTTCAGTAAACTAATTTAACAACATAGTTTAAAATGCCCTATCAGCACAAGGGAATCCAGGTGTAATCTGTTTTGTAAGGTATGTGATAACTGTGGTATGATAAAACTAAAAGGTGGATTTACCAAACTTTGTGGAGACAAACTGGACCTCATGAGTCCACCAAACCCTGCAAATGGTATGTCATATTTTTATATTTCAACAAGGAAGTGAGGTATGTTGGATGCTTGTGGAGCAGAGCTTTGTAAACAAGAAAGGAGCAATGAAGTGATGTACAGGACTTTAATGAGGTCTAGCTGACCTGTTTCAGAATGCTATGATGAGTATTAAAACTGCCACCTGTAACAAAGCAAAGGGCGCAATGGCAGACGGCATTCAACGATATAAAAGTAGTGACTGCTGCATTCTGGTAAATGGTGTCACTGTAGTCAGGAAATGGCAAGAAAGATGACTGCACAATCTGCTTCCCGCTGTTCATGGAGGAGGCCAGATCCAATTCTAAAAAAGAAGCCCACTTTTTTAAGCTTTGTAACAAGCTCATCGTATGCTTTTTAAACGTTAGCGCTTCATCAATCCAAACGCCCAGATATGCTATTTTTAGGCTGCAACCTCCTTTATTATTATTTTTTTTAACCTTTATTTAACTAGGCAAGTCAGTTAAGAACAAATTCTTATTTTCAATGACGGCCTAGGAACAGTGGGTTAACTGCCTGTTCAGGGGCAGAATGACAGATTTGTACCTTGTTAGCTCGGGGATTTGAACTTGCAACCTTTCAGTTACTAGTCCAAAGCTCTAACCACTAGGCTACCCTGCCGCCCCAACCTCCTTGATGAGAGAGCCATCCAATGAGTGAATATGTAGAAATGAGAAATGTTGTTGTGAATTACGTAACATATTTTGTTTTGCCCGTATTAAGTACACATTTTAAATCAACAAGGGCAATCTGTATCGCAGCAAAATCCGATTGCAACTCTAACATACAGTATATATACAAAAGCATGTGAACGCCTTTAAAATAGTGGACTCGGCTATTTCAGCCACACCTGATGCTGACAGGTGTATAAAATCGAGCACACAGCCATACAATCTCCATAGACAAATGATGATTCTGTGCCCTTTTCTGTTTCAGCATGACAATGCCCCTGTGCACAAAGCTAAGTCCATACAGAAATGGTTATCAAGATCGAAGTGGAAGAACTTTACTGGCCTGCACAGAGCCCTGACATCAACCTTATCGAACACTTTTGGGATGAATTGGAACACCAACTGCAAACCAGGCCTAATCACCCAACATCAGTGCCCTACCTCAATAGTGCTCCTGTGGCTGAATGGAAGCCGGTCCCAGCAGCAACGTTCCATCATCTAGTGGAAAGCCTTCCCAGAAGAGTGGAATGGCATACATAACCGTAGCACCTGCATACAGATGAATATTACAGGATTTAATACATACACCAATGTTATTTTTGGAAATCGTATGAAAAATGTCACTGTATCTGTTAAGTTTTCTGGCAGAGATAGATAGAAAAAAGAACAGATAGACGGAGGAACACTGCATTGAAGCAGCAGCAGCAACAACGTTCGGTGGTTGGGGCTCAGGAAGAAGATCTGCCTCTGCCCAGCTTTTATCTGCAGAATATTTGGTATTTGGCAGCCCCTGCCAGGCTCTCCGCAAACAATTCCACTTTTATTGGGCACTTTACAAGCTCACGGCTCACAGGTGCTCAAATGCATTATTGGACAAGAGGCTAGCGGTCCGGATCCCGCTGTCAAAACTTTATTAAAACCGAAAGAGAAACACAGTCGGATCAATTGTGGGATAATTTTATTGGGTTCCTCAAAGTACCTGGAAGAAAACTGTGTGAGCCACGTTTTTTCATTCATTGAACCTTTAATGCAATGTAGCTAACTCCTGGACTCTGTAGTGGAGTTATATCGACCAGTAGCGAATCAGGTCAAGATGACCCCACTTCTGTTTCGACGTGGACAGATGATATATCATGTAGCCTATATTATAATATTTTTCTCTAAGCACCCCACTCACACACACCCTTTCTCCCTCCCCCTTTGTAACTACTTAGCATCTTCAATAGCGGATGGCCACGTTTAGACATAGGACACAAAACTGTCTGACTATGCGACTACGTGGGAGGTTAACTGACCTCACGAGGGCAGCGACTAGAGCAACGAGGCAGCATGGGTAATGACTCACAGGTGACATCCTGGCGTTCTCTCAATACCTGACTGCTTCTCGAACCCCCTCTGTTTTCCTACTCAGTGAGCAAGGACGAAGAAAATAGCCATTTAAAGCTTGTTTAGCCCTGAATAAGGAGTGTTGTAGACGCCTGGTGTTGCCTCCTACGGATGTGCTAATGTGTTTACTGAGTTATGCCAGTCACTCTGCTCAAGGCCCATACACGTACAAGCGTGCACACACACACACGCATGTATGCACACACACGTGCACTAGTGGTGTGCGGGTCAGCTGTTTGATCACCAGCACCCGCCCACAATTGCTAACAACCCATCCGCAACTAGGCTAGTCAGAGATAGCGGAAAAATGTTTATACAGTGGGTGCAGGTTTTTTAGTGTGCTAATTTCAGAAATTTTGGTCAACTATAATTAGATACAGGCAGTTCACTCAGTCAACCCTGCTTCTTTCACAGAGACGTTCAGGGACCTGCGAGAAAATGCAATAACTTGTTTTAAAAAAGGGAAACATTTCCGCACAATGTCCTAATGGCATCAGTTTGACCAGTTGTAAAGAAATAGAAAGCTATGAAAACAACCCAACATGTTTCTGATAGGATTTCAGTTCGGCCTGGATGCATATTTTATGTGGTTGAAATACTATCAATACTATGGAACCCTGACCTGTTCACCGGACGTGCTACTTGTCCCAGACCTGCTGTCTTCAACTCTCTAGAGACAGCAGGAGCGGTAGAGATACTCTCAATGATCGGCTATGAAAAGCCAACTGACATTTACTCCTGAGGTGCTGACTTGTTGCACCCTGAACAAATACTGTGATTATTATTTGACCATGCTGGTCATTTATGAACATTTGAACATCTTGACCATGTTCTGTTATAATCTCCACCCGGCACAGCCAGAAGAGGACTGGCCACCCCTCATTGCCTGGTTCCTCTCTAGGTTTCTTCCTAGGTTTTTGGCCTTTCTAGGGAGTTTTTCTTAGCCACCGTACTTCGACCCCTGCATTCCTTGCTGTTTGGGGTTATAGGCTGGGTTTCTGTACAGCACTTTGATATATCAGCTGATGTAAGAAGGGCTATATAAATACATTTGATTTGATTTGTATGGTACTGATGAAGATAGCACCTCAAACTGATGGTATCTAACTGCACATTCACATTCTCTCAAGATGCTGAAAGAAAGAAATAGATCTTTCCACTCCTGTTCCTGAGTCAAAATGTACATTTTGGTGTATCATTTTACTGCAAGAAATGGCAAATTCTGCAGGAGTTAATATTAACACTATGTGAGAGGTTATAGACCTACAGTTGGTGTCCAGATTTCAGTTTCCATTTAACCCATCTGAACAGTAGGCTACAGTTCCCTTGATGTGACATAGGCATATTTTAAGTCCCCGTCTTGTGACTGTCGAATTTGTGTAGCACCTCACCATTATCACACAACATAGGCACTCCAATCATCCTTCTTTACCACTTCAACTTTCCATTTCGCAGCTTTTCTCTTATTGAATTAAACGCCAACTGTCCTTTTTGCCTCAGTGGATCAAAATGAACTTTTTCTGCCCGTTCCCAAAAGTGCTTGACGATTTGGCAATCGTAAAGTTAGGCCCTAAAGCTTAGGCTTTTGCATACATGAATAGCCTAAAAAATAATGAATGAAAAACCTCAATGTTGCCTATAGATATAAATTGCACAAGAATTATACATTTATGGATGTTCATGTATATTCTCTTTATTCATCTCGACTGCCACCCACACGCCCTTCATCCACAGAATATTTAATGACCCTTAACCAGCCCGCCCCGCGGTTATGAGTCAACCCGCGCATCACTAACTTTAACACATATTTACACACAAAAATGGTGTGTGCTCATTATCACTACAATGAGAATGTTGTGTGCTCATTATCACTACAATGAGAATGTTGTGTGCTCATTATCACTACAATGAGAATGTTGTGTGCTCATTATCACTACAATGAGAATGTTGTGTGCTCATTATCACTACAATGAGAATGTTGTTTTCCAGGATGCATCTTTCTTTCATTTAGAGTAGACTATAGAGCTCGTCTTTTGGAATCTCATCTCAGCCATGAAAATGTGTCTGCAGTGATTATCATAATGATGTGTCTGCAGTTATGAAAGCTATTTTTTCACTGAAATTGTGTACCGTCAAAATTATATTAAACATGAGTCTCATATAGCCAACTGCCTGTCCCTTTAAATCGCTGGGCAACAGCACACATTTCAGCAAATAAACGTCTGTTTCAAATAAATGGTCGAAAATGGTTTACAAGGTAATCACGAATTATCATGAATCGTTTACGAGGTTTAATGTTTGCCTTGTTACATTAAATAATTCAGTAATGACTCAAAAAAAAAAT
This sequence comes from Oncorhynchus keta, assembly GCF_023373465.1. Lineage (NCBI taxonomy): Eukaryota > Metazoa > Chordata > Actinopteri > Salmoniformes > Salmonidae > Oncorhynchus > Oncorhynchus keta. The sequence continues at coordinate 34,492,940 of NC_068424.1, read as the reverse complement.
GATGGCAATCATCAATTTTTTTATCACCAGTAATAAACTGCTAGGTAACTGGAAAGAACAAAAACAGTAAAAAAAATGTGGTAGTACAGACCCCTGGAAATCGTCAGATAGTGGTGAAAGTAAGAACTGCGGAAAAAGCAGAGTCAGAAGAGAATAATTATGTCAAGGAAGTTATGAGGCATAATAAGACAAAATACATGTGACAGTGTGTAAATGATAACACAGTGCAGGAAATTAAACAACTGACTGATTCTGGGATTAAACAATGAACTACACAAATGCGCAAACACTGTGTGCATTAAGGAAATTGCCTGTCTCAAATAGAAGCCTGTATCTAATAAGTGTCTGTTATATTCCGTGATTTAAGCAAATAAACACCCAGGCTATAAATTCAATTTTTACAGTAAGTAAAACTATGTTAACCATGACAATGTGGTTGTGAGAATTTTTATGAAAACGTTGAATGAATTACATGTGATACTAATATATTCAAGGTCTCCAAAGATGGATTCTGTACTATTTGAAAGATCTTCACAAGTGACCTAATAGAAAGCTATTAGTAGCTAAGAAAACACTGTCAATCTCAAATAAAATGTCATTTAATTTGTCACATACACATGGTTAGCAGATGTTAATGCGTGTGTAGCGAAATGCTTGTGCTTCTAGTTCCGACCATGCAGTAATATCTAACAAGTAATCTAACCTAATCATTTCACAACAACTACCTTATACACACAAGTGTAAAGGAATAAATAAGAATATGTACATAAAAATATATGAATGGCTGAACGGCATAGGCAAGATGCAGTAGATGGTATAGAGTACAGTATATACATATGAGATGAGTAATGTAGGGTATGTAAATATTATATAAAGTGGCATTGTTTAAAGTGGCTAGTGATACATTTATTACATACATTTTTCCATTATTAAAGTGGCTAGAGTTGAGTCAGTATGTTGGCAGCAGCCACGCAATGTTAGTGATGGCTGTTTAACAGTCTGATGGCCTTGAGATAGAAGCTGTTTTTCAGTCTCTCTGTCCCCGCTTTGATGCACCTGTACTGGCCTCGCCTTCTGGATGATAGCAGCGGGGTGAACAGGCAGTGGCTCGGGTGGATGTTGTCCTTGATGATCTTTTTGGCCTTCCTGTGACATCGGGTGGTGTAGGTGTCCCCTTGGGTTGTGCCGTGGCGGAGATCTTTGTGGGCTATACTCGGCCTTGTCTCAGAATGGTAGGTTGGTGGTTGAAGATATCCCTCTAGTGGTGTGGGCGCTGTGCTTTGGCAAAGTGGGTGGGGTGTTTTTGGTGACAAGAAGGCGCTGCTGCACTGACACTGTCTGTGGGGGTGGACCATGTGTACGCCGAGGAACTTAAAACTTACCACCTTCTCCACTACTGTCCCGTCGATGTGGATAGGGGGGTGCTCCCTCTGCTGATTCCTGAAGTCCACGATCATCTCCTTTGTTTTGTTGACATTGAGTGTGAGGTTATTTTTCTGACACCACACTCCGAGGGCCCTCACCTCCTCCCTGTAGGCCGTCTCGTCGGTGTTGGTAATCAAGCCTACCACTGTAGTGCCGTCTGCAAACTTGATGATTGAGTTGGAGACGTGCATGGCCACGCAGTCATGGGTGAACAGGGAGTACAGGAGAGGGATGAGGCGTGGGGCGTGGACACGTAGCTCAATTGGTATCAAGGGACCTAATGTGTGCCAGAAAACATTACACCACTGCCACCAGCCTGTATTGTTTCCATCAGGCAGTATGGGGCCATGGACTCTGTTTACGCCAAATCCTGACTATGCCGTCAGCATGACACAACGGGAAACGGGATACGTTGGACCAGGCAATGTTTTTACACTCAATTGTACAGTGTTTGGTGATCGCATGCCCACTGGAGCCACTTCTTCTTGTATTTAGCTGATAGGAGTGGAACTCGGCGTGGTCATCTGCTACAATATCCCATCTGTGATAAGGACGGACGAGTTGTGCAAACCAAGATGCCGCTCTGCACACCACTGTTGTATTGCACCGTTGTTTGTCTGTTTGTGGCCCGCCTGTTGACTTGCACGATCCTTGCCATTCTCCTTTGACCTCTCATCAACAAGCTGTTTTTGCCAACAGGACTGCAGCTGACTGGATCTTTTTTGTTTGTAGCACCAAACCCAAGACACTGTCGTGCGTGAAAAGCCCAGGAGGACAGACGTTTCTGAGATACTGTAACCGGCGAAACCTGGCACCGACGATCATACCACGCTCAGTCGCTTAGGTCACTTGTTTTGCTCATTCTAACGTTCAATCGAACAGTAACTGAATGCCTCAAAGCCTGTTTTATATAGCAAGCCACGGCCACATGATTCACTGTCAATAGGAGCAACCTATTTTAGTGAATGGGTGGTGTCCCTAATAAACGTGCCACAGTGTACATGCAGTGTGACATCACATCACTAAATTGCTTGCAACAGGGCAGCCATCTTGTGCCAGTAGCGGATAGCCTATAGAGCTTTGTGTCACGGCACAGCATGTCAGACATAATTCACTAAACTCCCTGACGTTTCATCTTCATTGACCCAGAATGGTCGAAAGGCTTTGACATCAAGTGCCATTAGTAGCAGCCACTTGTGATGGATTGTCCTGCGGGGTATAATATTACCGGGAACATTGGAGAGGTAAATCAGATCAATAGTTTATTTCAAAACAAGAGTGCATTGGAAGTCATGGTCATAGACTTGTCACTCGCTGACAAAGTCCCTTCTCAAGGCTCCGACACGGGCTGGCGGACGACGTCTGGCAAGGACGCATGCACTTGTGGAAGTGCGCACATGGGTACACACACACACACACACACACACACACACAAAATAATAACAGACAGAGATAGAAAAGAGAGAGAACAGAAAGTACAAAAGCAGATTAGTCTACTGGCATTTGTACAAAGAGCTATTTTTCATTGTTCTCCCATTAAAAGAAAGGCCACATTCGTTTTGGCAAGATGATCCTGCCGTTCCCTACATAAACACCATCCTGCAGGTGCCATCCATCATAATTACATTTAAGCCGACTTATAAAAGACTGACAATGTACTGCTGCAAAGGAACAAGAAAGGGCAGAGAGGAGAAATAATGGAACTTTGAAAGAATGGAAGAAGAACACATTTTAAACAGAGGTGTCTAGGGGAAAAACTAGTACCTGACATGACTCACATGAGGGAAGGTGTATTTTCAAACCCCCAAAGCCTAGCGCCATAAGAAAGATTAGCACACCATGACTGGTCTCAGGGGCCAGATGTGTTTGAGATAACAAAACACCACCACAGTGGCTGAATTGATGGGAACATAGGGCCAACATTTGCCACACATTATGAATGTGAAGTTTGAAGTGTAAATCTCATGGATAATGACTACAATATAGGGATAATGGCAATATTAGAATATCCTAACATTAGATTGTCAAGTCCTATACTCCACAACCAGACTGGTTTCAAATGCCTTTTGAAGTCATTTTAAATAAACTTTTCTGTGCTTGATTGAGCTAGTCTGGTTTAATGGACCAATAGAATAGTTCCAAAAGTGCAAGCCCCACCAGTCTGGCATTGGAGGGAATTAAAACAGTTTTTGAACCCACATCTGAGTTCCATTGACAGGTGAAGTTGTGTCCTCCTGAGCCGGGGACATTGATCCAAAATGTCTGGCTGAAATGTTTACCTTTATTTAACTCGGCAAGACAGTTACAAAAAAATATCTTATTTTCAATGACGGCCTAGTGGATTAACTGCCTTGTTCAGGGGTGGAACGACAGATTTGTACCTTGTCAGCTTGGGGATTTGAATTTGCAACCTTTTGTTTACTAGTCCAATGCTCTAACCACTAGGCTACCCTGCCTACACCCAGCCTGTCTTTTCCCTATACATTACTGCTCTATCTGAAATATACTGCGAGGTTAAATTGTGCTCTCCCATTCAACATGGCCCCCTCACTATAGTGCAGATTTACAGATGGGTGTAGCCCTGAAAGCAAACTCATTGAGCTCAGCCACCAGTGAAACAGGCACTGTAAGGTGCAGGGCAAAAAAAGTTCATGGCATGAATCAATGAACTTTGAATGTTTGCATCTGACATTATCATGGTTTTAGCAGACAAATTCACACAGCCAAGTCAAAGGGTGTCAAAATGAGCCCTGGCTATACTATAAACGTGACTTGTTTGTCACATTCACTCAGGTGGCTGGTTATACTGTTGTTAGCCAAAGTGCTCATCAATGACACCCACTGTTTCTCAATGGGGGAAATGGAGTAGGCTAAAATGTTAGCTTGCGCCAAAATGATCTGAAATACATTAGCCTGCATCACAATAAAATTATATTCAAGGTGGGGACACGCTGCCAAGCATGCCGTTATAGGAATGGGAATGTGGTGGTGTGTGTGCTATTGCTTCACCTGAGTCCAGATATTTAATGTTTCTAACGCCGCCAAATAAAGTGCATTTGGAATTAGGGGGCATATTAATAATGCATATATCCTACATTTACTTTCATATTTACTCCCGGGCATTTTTGGTAACAGTGTGTAAAAGCAAGAATCATGGTGGAGCTGACAAAATAACAAATGGCACAAAAACGCCCAGGTAAGCCACGGCTGCCAAAAAACAATTCAACATGGTTGATACCCTTTAGGTTAATAATAATAATAATAATATGCCATTTAGCAGACGCTTTTATCCAAAGCGACTTACAGTCATGTGTGCATACATTCTACGTATGGGTGGTCCCGGGAATCGAACCCACTACCCTGGCGTTACAAGCGCCATGCTCTACCAACTGAGCTACAGAAGGACCACAAGAGGAGAGCCAGCAACCTGAGGATTACTGGTTCAAATCCCAGGGCTGATGAGAAAATCTGCCATTGTACCTTTGAGCAAGGCACTTGCTCCATTCTGTATGCAGTGTGTCAGGTTGGTTACTGTCTGACAGCAACAGAGATGTTTGATGCAAATGGATGAACAAAGATCTAGCCTCTCCCTTTGAAGCTGGGGAGGTCTGTGGATACAAGGACTAGAGAGCACTTGGGTTGTTCCATGAAAACACTGCCTTTTGCATCCCTTTGATATTTTAAGTAGAAATTGTGCACCAATATTGCATTTTAAAAGCATGTTATATTAAATTAAGTGACCTTTAATGTAGACCACATGTAGAATTCAATAAATCAGATTTTTATATATGAATAAAGATGTGCTAAAGTCCCAAATTTCATCATTTTGACATGTCCCTCCATGCACCCTCTGTGACTACTAGCAAGATCTTAACCCACTTTACCCCAACATTGCTCCAAGTTTTGATCATCATTGCAAAGCCCTAGTTACTTTATTTCTTTGACAAATTCATATCTATTATTTATTTAATGTGATTAATTCACATCTGTTCCCCATTTTAAGGGCAACACTGTTAGGTGAACTGAACTCTCGTTTTAATATGGTGAAACTGTTCTGAGTGGCACAGCAGTCGAAGGCACTGCATTTCAGAGCTAGAGTAGTTACTACAGACCCTGGTTCGATCCCGGGCTGTATCACAACCGGCCGTGATCAGGAGTCACATAGGGCGGCACACAAATGACCTAGCGTTGTTTGGGTTAGGGGAGGGTTTTGCCTGGGTAGGCCGTCATTGTAAAATAAGAATTTGTTCTTAACAGACTATCCTAGTTAAATAAAGGTTTAAAATAAATAAAATAAAACGTTTTCAAAAAGAAACATTGAACATCAAACAGTCAAATCGCAGCGTCAAAGCTATAGAAAAATGGCCACGCAGTCATGGGTGAACAGGGAGTTCAGGAGGGGGCAGAGCAGGCATCCTTGTGGGGATCAGTGAAGTGGAGGTGTTGTTTCCTACCTTCACCACCTGAGGGCGGCCCTTCAGGAAGTCCAGGACCCAAGAAGGTGCAAAAGTGTCTCTTCAACCTTAGTAGGCTGAATACATTTGGCTTAGCACCTAAAACCCCCACAAACTTTTATAGATGCACAATTGAGAGCATCCTGTCGGGCTGTATCACCGCCTGGTACGGCAACTACACCACCCGCAACCACAGGGCTCTCCAGAGGCTGGTACGGTCTGCCTAATGCATTACCGGGGGCAAACTCCCTGCTCTCCAGGACACCGACAGCACCCGACGTCACAGGAAGGCCAAACAGATCATCAAGGACAATAACCACCCAAGGCGCTGCCTGTTCACCCCGCTATTATCCAGAAGGCGAGGTCAGTACAGGTGCATCAAAGCTGGGACTGCGAGACTGAAAAATAGCTTCTATCTCAAGGACATCAGATTGTTAAATAGCCATCACTAGCACATTAGAGGCTGCTGCTTATATACATAGACTTGAGATCACTAGCAACTTGAATAACTTGTACATATTCTCGCATTACTCATCTCAGTATGTATATACTGTATTCTATTCTACTTCTAACATTGATCGTCCATATATTTATATATTCTTAATTCCACTCCTTTACTTAGATTTGTGTGTATCGTTGTGAAATGTTAGATATTACTTGTTAGATATTACTTCACTATTGGAGCTAGAAACACAAGCATTTCGCTACACCCGCAATAATATCTGCTAAACACGTGACCAATAATTTGATTTGATTTTGAAGCAGGTGACCTGGTTCTACTCTTTTTTTGCAATTTCTGGTGTTTTGTGGTGGAAAACCAAGGTCGCCCCATAACACGTCATCCCTGTTACCTATAGATAGACAGGCTAGAAATGTTTTAACAAGAAAACATTTTTTTGTGAATGTTAGGGAATAGGTTATGCAATTTGTTAGGCAATTTAGACAACACACTACAGCTCACTACCACTTCCACACTCCATTCCGCCAGGGGGCAGCAGCAACCTTGTCCAGATGCTGAGCCTGATTGATAAGAACATCAAGTGCTGCCAATTAGGGTGATCAGTCAGACTGCCAGCTTGGAGAGCTGTGAGGCTGCTGGTTGGTTTGGTGGCCGGAGGTCTTTCATTTGGTTGTGAAAATGGGCAAATCAAAAGTTTAATGTTTTACCTAGTTAAACATCTCAAAAGGCACCAAATTGGTTGAACCAGCTACTTGGTGAGCAAGTGAATCGATTAGTCATCCACGTGGCAGAGACACAGATCTGTCATTATAAAACACACTAAAAATGTGCCTTTACCATGTCGTGTGAGGCTTCATGTGTATGCAGGAGGGCCTGCGTGTGTCTGTGTGGTTGAGGGGGTGAGTGGACGTAGTGTGACTCACTCCAACCAAACACAGCCAGCGCAGTGCCACCCCCACATTACCCACCTCATGCCCACCTGCATTGGCTCCCACACTGTGCCTGCTAGAGAGAGGCAGAGAGCCAATAATATTATCTGCGTCAAAATTGCCATACTTCCTTGGGCACACAAGTTAGAGGTTGTCACGACATGCTTGGTGTGTATACGTACACTTGAGCATCCATATGCGCATGTGTGTGGGAAGTGTGGGCCTTGCCCTCTCCATAAGACTGTATTGCATCTGCAGGGATATTCAAGCACACACACACACACACGTGCACACACACGTGCACATACACGCAGCTGCTCTATTCTGCTGCTTAGCACTCTCACCAGTGACAGAGCAGTGGGTAGTGCCACCCACACAGCTTCACTTACGCACTTATTTCACACACACACTCACATCTGAACAAAACCACACTGTTTTATGCAGACTTGCAGTTCAATTCACTGACTGTACAGAAAATAACTGTCTTAACTGTACTAGTCTCTCTTTATAACAAGTAGCTTGAGAAGGCTTGCGAGATGTGGAGTTTTGTTACTTTATTGTATGAATCTTTTATTTTCATTCTATATTCTTATTGAATAGGCCTGTGGGATGATGTATACAAATGTTTTCAGACATAAATCGGAAGAGCTCCAAGCATTTCCAAGCAAACATTCTTCTTTGTAGGTCACGTAGATTCTTCTTTGTAGGTCATGGACCAAGTCTTTAATTCCTGCTGGTTATCAGCACAACTGCAAAACACAGGGCCTAGGGGAACCAAGGTTAGGTGTTTGATAATATCGTCCACCAGTATTGAACCGGCTGGTTTGACAGCACCTCCGAATGGGAATTGACTGGAAGTCTATGGTAGGAGCAGATGGAAAAAAACACTTCATAATTGGCTGATCTCTGTCCACCACCGAGCATAACCCTTAGAACCTCCCCATACATTGTGAACTCCAAAGCATGAGCAGAGAAAGAGATTTAAACTGAAGTTCACTGAAAGTACACATCTTGGAATTAGTTTTCACATGAAATTCTTATGCCCGAACCCAATCAAAATTGGGCTTCTCAAAAATAGTGGTCACTAGAGCTAGGTTTCCATCCAATTTGTGACAGATTTTCATGTGAATATTCAAAAATCTGCATAAAACAATATGCACATTTTCCCACCAGAGATGTATCCATAATACTGCATTTTTGCGGATAAAAGGCTTTTTGTGATGCAGTGCACATAAAAATAACTTTTGCCGTTAAATTCCCATGTACCGAATTTGAGTTTAATTCATGTTAATTTAATTCAAGAACTTGTTGGCTGCTCGCTAGCTAACGTTAGCTAGCTATGTTGGGTTCATTCTAGCTAACGTTATCTAACTAATGGTAGGTAGCTAGATAAACAACTATGTGTTTGTATTCGAAAATAGATAATTGGTTTAGACCAGGAAACAATTGAAACCTCACTACCTAGCTTAAAGAGACTTGAGGTAATTCGAGCTAACGTTAGTTTTGTTGTCTAAGAGCAGGTTTGAATAATATTGTAGCCTATATATTAGCTAGTGACAATAGAACCAGGTATGTTCATTATCTAGCTATGCAGCTATGCTATGAGTATGTTCATTAGCTGATTGATATGCAAGTTAAACAGAATTGAGAAGTGTAACTTGATGTCCCAGATTTTAGTTCAAAGATTCACCCACCCTTTCTCTCTCTCCCCACTCTCCCCGATTGTCAGTTTACAGAGCTAAACTACAATAATCCCGAGACAGAGGAGAACCTGTGCCAAGGTCCATAACTTAACTTAGCCAGTGTAATTTAACTAAGCCAGTCATGCACATGCCATCTTTCCACTGTAGTTTCTCTCTGTCATGTGTGCAGAGCAGACACCAGCCATTTGATTTCTTTCTAAAGCTACAGCTGTGCAGTCCTTCACTAGTTGTCTTCCCTCTGTGTTAGTCTTGTTTTGTGCGTAGACCAGTGTCTTCCATCCTCTGAGGGAACTACTGTAATAAATTTTCATCAAGTGTACAGTATATAGCAGTTGCTTCTCTTTACAGAAGCCTACATTACAGCCACATTTACTTGTCTTCGGTCTCTTTCTCTCTCATAGTCTTGACCATCTCAGAGCCGTCACCAACCCTGGTCTCACTGCTCGGACCGGACTCTTCCTCTCTCTGAATGACGGAATCTCCTGGAAACATGTAAATCCTCCTAAAGGAATGGTTCTCAACCGCTAAGAGTTGTCTTGATGTAGTTGCAAGAGTGTTTTGTGGTGCTTTACAGGGCTCATCCGGAAAAGAGACCTTGGTCTCAGCACTGACTCCCTGTCAAAATAAAGGTTAAATACAAATATATATATATGGAACCAAAAATTTACCTTTGGATAACTTTACAATAAGTGAATTTGTCCCAAACAAGCCTAAGTCGGTCTTCCCAAATCAACTTTCTTGAGGGGAGGCATGTCTTTGGTGGGTTGAAGAGGTCCTCATGATTTGAGGTACAGTGGGGCAAAAAAAGTATTTAGTCAGCCACCAATTGTGCAAGTTCTCCCACTTAAAAAGATGAGGCCTGTAATTTTCATCATAGGTACACTTCAACTATGACAGACAAAATGAGAAAAAAAATCCAGAAAATCACACTGCAGTTTTTTAAATGAATTTATTTGCAAATTATGGTGGAAAATAAGTATTTGGTCACCTACAAACAAGCAAGATTTCTGGCTCTCACAGACCTGTAACTTCTTCTTTAAGAGGCTCCTCTGTCCTCCACTCGTTACCTGTATTAATGGCACTTGTTTGAACTTGTTATCAGTATAAAAGACACCTGTCCACAACCTCAAACAGTCACACTCCAAACTCCACTATGGCCAAGACCAAAGAGCTGTCAAAGGACACTAGAAACAAAATTGTAGACCTGCACCCGGCTGGGAAGACTGAATCTGCAATAGGTAAGCAGCTTGGTTTGAAGAAATCAACTGTGGGAGCAATTATTAGGAAATGGAAGACATACAAGACCACTGAAAACCTCCCTCGATCTGGGGCTCCACACAAGATCTCACCCCGTGGGGTCAAAATGATCACAAGAAAGGTGAGCAAAAATCCCAGAACCTAGTGAATGACCTGCAGAGAGCTGGGAACAAAGTAACAAAGCCTATCATCAGCAAGGGCATTGAAGATGAAACGTGGCTGGGTCTTTCAGCATGACAATGATCCCAAACACACCACTCGGGCAACAAAGGAGTGGCTTCGTAAGAAGCATTTCAAGGTCCTGGAGTGGCCTAGCCAGTCTCGAGATCTGAACCCCATAGAAAATCTTTGGAGGGAGTTGAAAGTCCGTGTTGCCCAGCAACAGCCTGCTTTAGAGGAGATCTGCATGGAGGAATGGGCCAAAACACAAAATGACCTCTGTCATTGCCAACAAAGGGTATATAACAAAGTATTGAGATAAACTTTTGTATTTGCCCAAATACTTATTTTCCACCATAATTTGCAAATAAATTCATTAAAAATCCTACAATGTGATTTTCTGGATTTTTTACCTCATTTTGTCTGTCATAGTTGAAGTGTACCTGTGATGAAAATTACAGGCCTCTCTCATCCTTTTAAGTGGGAGAACTTACACAAATGGTGGCTGACGAAATTGTGGTTGCGGACGGTGCAGTTGCCGTACCAGCCAGTGATACAGTCCGACAGGATGCTGTCAATTGTACACCTGCAAAAGTTTGTGAGAGTCTTGGGGGCCAAGCCAAATTTATTCACTTTCCTGAGGTTGAAGAGGCACTTTCTTCACCGCACTGTGTGTGGGTGGACCATTTGTCAGTGATGTGTACGCAGAGGAATTTGAAGCTTTTCACATGCTCTCTTGGTTGTCTCCCGATGTCCACAATCAGCTCCTTCATTTTGTTGACATTGAGAGAGAGGTTATTTCCTGGCACCACTCTGCCAGAACCCTCACCTGCCTGTAGGCTGTCTCATCATTGTTGGTAATCAGGCCTACTACTGTTGTGTAGTCTGCAAACTTTATTATTGAGTTGGAGGCATGCGTGGCCATGCAGTCATGGGTGAACAGGGAGTATAGAAGAGGGCTGAGCACACACACTTGTGGAGCCTCTGTTGAGGATCAGCATAGTGGAGGTGGTGTTTCCTACCGCCACCACCTGGGGGCGGCCCGTCAGGCTGTCCAGGACCCAGTTGCACAGGGCGGAGTTCAACAATGAGTTGAGGGTACTATAGTGTTGAAGGCTGAGCTATAGTCATTAAACAGAATTCTTACATAGGTATTCCTCTTGTCCAGATGGGATAGCCTCTCAAAGCACTTCATGATGACATGGGGCAATAGTCATTTAGTTCAGTTACCTTTGCTTTCTTGGTTACAGGCACAAAGCAAGTGCAGACAGCAGACTGGGATAGGGAGAGATTGAATATGTCCGTAAAATACCAGCCAGCTGGTCTGCACATGCTCGGAAGACACGGCTAGGAATGCCGTCTGGGCCGGCAGCCTTGCGAGGGTTAACACGGTTAAATGTCTTATTTCACATCGGCCAAGGAGAACGAGAGTCCACAGTCCTTGGGAGAGGGCTGCGTCGGTGCCACTGTGCTATCCTCAAAGCAGGCGAAGAAGGGGTTTAGCATGTCTGGGAGCAAGACGTCAGTGTCCACGACATGGCTGATTTTCCCTTTGTAATCCGTGATCGTCTGTAGACCCTGCGACATATGTCCTGTGTCTGAGTCATTGAATTGCGACTCCACTTTGTCTCTGTGCTGACGTTTTACCTGTTTGATTGCCTTATGGAAGAAATAACTACACTGTTTGCATTTAACCATAATTCCAGTCACCTTGTCGTGGTTAAATGCGGTGGTTTGCGCTTTCAGTTTTGCGCAAATGCTGGCATCTATCCATGGTTTTTGGTTTGGGTAGGTTTTAATAGTCACAGTAGGAACATCCCCTATACACTTCATTTTGAACTCGGTCACCGTGTTATTCTCAGAGGCAACCTGGAACATGTCCCAGTACCCGTGATCAAAACAATCTTGAAGCATGGATTCCGATTGGTCAGACCAGCGTTGACTAGACCTTAAACAAGAAGTACACATGCTGAGTTTCTGCCTATCGGAAGGCAGGAGCAAGATAGTGTCCCGGACGCGTTTTCCTCAAATTTGCGCTAATAATATTTCAGCAAGTGTATATAGCAGTTGATTCTCTTTACAGAAGCCTACAGTCATTCAGTACAGTTACATTTTGTTGTCCTTTCTCAGTCTCTTTCTCTCTGATAGTCTCAAACATCTCAGAGCGGTAATCAATCCTGGTTTCTGTGCCAAGACCTGCGACTCTCCTCTCTTTCAGAGTGAGTTACTAATATTGATATTACAACTAGTAGTTGTTATGCAGTTGCTTCTCGCCTCAACATGTGAATGACTATACTGTTTTTCCTCTCTCTCCTAGTCTCGATCACCTAGTCTCTGTGCTGTCACTTTTCCTTCCAACTGTCTGAGGTTAGTTTTTCACATAGTTGCTTGAACAAAAATATTTATATTTATAACTCAACAGGCTGAAAGCTTGCTCTTGTGTCTTTGAAAATTCCTTTTTAGAAAATAGAAATGAATAGGAAGACGGCACCAGTGTCTAACTCGACTATGGCAGAGGGCATGTGTAGACTTAGATAGGTGACTTGGACACATTAGGGATGACTATAGGATGGGTGTAGCAAGTGACATAGGGCCTAGCTGTAGATGATGCATCAGTTGCAGAAGGTGACTGACCCCATAGACAACTCTGATCCCATAGATAATGAGGACATGGATACAGATCCTGGTGGTTATGAGGATAATGTAGATTGGCATGAGGAAATCTGATTCAAAAATCAGGATTCTGATTAACCATATTTAGAACCAGCAAGTAACCTCACTGATAGGCTATCCAACTGGGCCTTCACCTTTGGCATCTCAATGGTTGCTTTGACAGCTCTACCGAGTCTTATGGTTCTACCACCGGGACCTGCCCAAAGATGATAGGACTGTGCATAGGACCAAAACTCAATACACCATCCTTGAAAAGGCTGGAGGTCAGTATCAGTATTTTGGAATTCTTACATCTCTCAAAAAAAAAAACAGTAGCGTCTACTACAGATGGCTGTACCCTCTTACAAATCAACATAGATGGCTTGGCATTCTTTAAGAGCTCCAGCATTCAGCTATGTATGGCCCATCTTAGGACTGTTAATTAGTGCAAACATGAAGGAACCTGTTGTAAATTGGACTTCACCGTGGACCTAAAAAAAACACTGCGTATCCATTTGAAAATTACTTTCACAAGATGAAGTTTGTGAGGAAGCCAGAATACCCCCTCACCCAGGTCATTAGGAGACTGTCTGAAGTAAAACAACATATTGTGAAGAACACTGGTTTGGTCTGTCCATTGAAAAAGCAACACTTTGTTGGTCTTATTCTCAGTGGTTTTTCAGTGACAGCACAATATCAGGAAATGTAGAGCGAGCAATGGGCCATTAAAGTATCAATAGGGGATATTGTTTTTAGCATTGGAAACAATGTGTGTGTCATACACAACATTGTCAAATGTAGTGATGGTTTATGTTACGTACAAAGTTCTCAGAGAAGTGACAATTCTTCAGATACCCATTCAGCTGATCCTTCCTTAACATATCCAGAATTTACCAACCATCAGAAACACTCAAATTTGCCAAAGTATCTTCCAGAAATGCATAGTTCTGCCCCATAGGGAGGGATTTGTGACCTTACCTCTAATGCATATTTAGGAATAACGCCAAAGGAGTAGTGGGGTGGGTGTCACTTTTCAATTATTTTTCTATTTTTTAATGAAGTTAAATTGATATAAAAAAAAAGAAATAAAAAAAAAACACTAAAAAAACACTGCCCCTTAAGTATTATTTTGAGTGTGGTTAGAAGGGTTGACTTAATTAGAATGTTACCGACTATCACAGCGTTCATCACTTGCTTCTGGACAAAAATAGACGTATGTACACTTTGATAGAGTATGACTAACACTAGCTGTATTTGTAACACTGTATTTATGGAATGCTTATTTCCTGTTCGGTCTTTTCAGATGTTTTTGTTAGTACAATTCATTTTAAGCAAGGACGCCAATATTGTGCCAGAGGAATGATTTCAAGACGGTGTGACCTTCTAGCCTAGTTGTAGGAAAGATGACCGAATTGTCACTGCACATTTGAGTCTATGGTAAAGCTGGTATGTTGACAATGCATGTTTTGTTGTGTGCTCTGTTTTTGAAGATCTGTTTTGGAAGTGCAGCTGCCCATAGAAGCATCACCTAGTAAAGGGAAGTTGAGGCTGATGTACACAGTACATCACTATGGTCAATAATTTTGCTTGACTGTTTAACGTCATAATAGTTTATATTCCAATAACATGTTATTCAACAAATGTTCCTTTTGGACAAAGTTGACAATTCAATTGAAGTGGCTACTGGTTAGTTATTTTGCAATCTTCCTTACAGAATACACATTTATTTTAAGACAATGACTAGCGAGCCAAGCAGATATTGAAGGCTTTGTTGACCTGTGAGTTGTCAGAAATACAGTCCAAAGCTTAGGTGGGTGGAGGCAGGGGGGAAAGGAAGAAGCAAAAGTGAGTCTTTTTCTTTAAAAAACAAATTCGACACATTTACTCAAATCACCATCACCCACAGATTGATTTGGACTTGTTGGGTGATTTGCTGAGCTTGTGATGAGTCTTTAAAAGATTAGCTACAACATAGCCAATTCATATTAACCATATTTCTCCTTAGTCAGTGTGATGTACTGTATCTGTACTTGTCATGTACTGTGTGAATGTTACTGTTATACACCCAATGTTCCCACTGGGAAGTTACTCTGATAAAAGTCTGTGTTGTCTACCATTTTAGACATACAGAGATACTGACAGAGCGACTCCCAATGGAGGGAACATTTATATTTATATACAGTATTACACAAGCAAATAATCATATTCCCTCGATCTCACTATGTAGAAACATGGTATGGAACTCAAATTCTATCAATCTTGGGTTTTTTGCAGCAGCAGCAGCTGAACTCCACATCCTAACACTGATGGAGCACATGAAACCTCAGCAGTCGCAACTTGCTGCAACGGTCAACAGCCTAGATGGGAGGATGGAGAACAACTTGCCCCAACCCGATGACGACCTAGAACAGTGGCTACAGGACGGCACAAATACAACATGGTATGATTCTTAACACATTAGGACTATGTATGTGTACATGTGGTAGTACACTACATGATCAAAAGTATGTGGACAACTGCTCGTCAAACATCATCCCAAAATCATGGGCATTAATATGGAGTTGGTCCCTCAATTGTTATAGCAGCAGCCTCCACTCTTCTGGGAAGGCTTTCCACTAGATGTTGGAACATTGCTGCGCGAACTTGCTTCCATTCAACCACAAGAGCATTAGTGAGCTCGGGCACTTAGGATTAGGCCTGGCTCGCAGTCGGCATTCCAATTCATCCCAAAGGTGTTCGATGGGGTTCAGGTCAGTGCTCTGTGCAGGCCAGTCAAGTTCTTTCACACAGATCTTGACAAACCCTTTCTGTAAGGACCTCGCTTTGTGCATGGGGGCATTGTCATGCTGAAACAGGAAAGGGCCTTCCCCAAACTGTTGCCACAAAGTTGGAAACACAGAATCATCGAATGTCATTGTATGCTGTCGTGTTAATATTTGCCTTCACTGCAACTAAGGGGGCTAGCCCGAAACCATGAAAAACAGCCCCAGACCATTTTCCCTCCTCCAAACTTTACAGTTGGTACTACGTATTGGGGCAAGTAGTGTTCTCCTGGCATCCTCCAAACCCAGATTGGTCCGTCGACTGCCAGATGGTGAAGCGTGATTCATCACTCCAGAGAACGCATTTCCACTGCTCAAGAGTCCAATGGTGGCGAGCTTTACACAACTCCAGTCGACGCTTGGCATTGCGCATGGTGATCTTAGGCTTGTGTGTGGCTGCTCATCTATGGAAACCCATATCATGAAGCTCCCGACGAACAGTTATTGTGCTGACGCTGCTTCCAGAGGCAGTTTGGAACTCAGTAGTGAGTGTTGCAACCAAGGACAGACAATTTTTACACACTACAGCACTCGGTGGTCCCGTTCTGTGAGCTTGTGTGGCCTACCACCTCTCGGCTGCGCAGTTGTTGCTCCTAGAAATTTCCACTTCACAATAACAGCACTTACAGTTGACTGGGGGCAGCTCTAACAGGGCAGAAATTTGATGAACTGACTTGTTGGAAAGGTGGCATCTTATAACATTGCCACGTTGAAAGTCACTGAGCTCTTCAGTAAGGCCATACTACTGCCAATGTTTGTCTATGGAGATTGTATGGCTGTGTGCTCAATTTTATACACCTGTCAGCAATGGATGTGGCTGAAATAGCAGAATCCACTAATTTGATGGGGTGACCACATACTTGTGTATACGGTGGTTCCTCCTTTAAAAGTTGCGAGCTTACACTGTGGGACTTAGAGGTACCCAGCATCACGGCATCATTGCTCCAGGCAACCACAAGGGGGAGTTAGAGCACTCATTATGCATTTGGGTCCCAAAGTTTTTATATGACCAATTATATCGAGTGGTTCCAATGACGAATTTGACGCGAGCCACCCCTCCCCTGTGGCTTTCTTCAGCAAAGATGGCTGACAAAACATTACGGGGGAAGCAAATGTAAGTAATTATAACGTCATAACGAGTCAAGCTAAAAATGTACAATTGAGAGGAATATGTTCGTTAATGTAGAGGCAAACTACTGTGTATATTTGTCATAAAGTTAATTTATGAAAATCGCTATTTAGCAAGTTATCTGACTAGCTAACATTAGCCCGCTTGCTTGTGTTAGGAGAATTAATTTGTCATTCTTGTTGTTTAATGTTTTAGGGACTCCTGAGAAAAGCAGCAAACCAGGCTGTCGTCTTGTGAAACAGTGGATGTAAAGAATCTAGCTAGCTAAAGCATTTACTGCAAATTGATGCAGCTCCAGTAACATAGCTAGCTAAAGCATTTACTGCAAATTGAATGTACAATGGTGTAAGCTTGCCTTGCAATGCAGCTCAAGTAACATAGCTAGCTAACTACTTGCTTATTGTGTAGTGCAGGATAAAAATAACTGTATGCCTATGGATCTGTAGCTAGCTACAGTATCTAGCCAATCTGTGTAAGGACCTTACAACGTTTGGTATGAGTATTAGTTCAGAACCCACCTATCTATGAACCTCAGCCATCATAGTGGTTGTATAAACTTCAAATCTGAATGGCATTAATGAAGCCTATGGATAGAGTAGCACATAATAACTTTATTGTGCCAAGGATGCAAGTCCTATATACATATACTGTAGTTATTACCACACATGAGATCACCCACATTGTAGCCTGTACATTGAGTATATTCACTGATCATGTACTCTTCATTGGCAAATAAAGGTGCGGTTCAGGTGAGAATCTTTTTCAGTCGTATCCAATATCAGGTGTATCAAACTCCATTATTTGAATGATGCTGTGTCTGCATGTATGTATTACAATTATTACACTTCAACAGTGTTTATACCACTCCTGCTCCTGGGACATCAATGATTACACATTGTTACTATGCAATAGACTAGAAACATGATTTAAAAGCTGATTTGTAATTCATGTATACAAAAAAAACAATGCATATCTAACTCCCTTCATCTGCATTAAGAGTATTTCAATGAGATACTTAATTTCAACCAGTGGAGAATGTGAAATGATTTATTGAAAGTTCATCATCCAGGTGTTATAAATACATAATACATGCTTTATAATAATTGTAATATTAGAAATACAAGTTAAATCTGTATTTCAATGAACATACAGTGGGGAGAACAAGTATTTGATACACTGCCGATTTTGCAGGTTTTCCTACTTACAAAGCATGTAGAGGTCTGTAATTTTTATCATAGGTACACAGGAGGGCTTAAAGAAAAACGAACAGGTCTGTGAGAGCCATAATTCTTACTGGTTTGTAGGTGATCAAATACGTATGTCATGCAATAAAATGCAAATTAATTACTTAAAAATCTTACAATGTGATTTTCTGGATTTTTGTTTTAGATTCCATCTCTCACAGTTGAAGTGTACCTATGATAAAAATTACAGACCTCTACATGCTTTGTAAGTAGGAAAACCTGCAAAATCGGCAGTGTATCAAATACTTGTTCTCCCAACTGTATGGTGTGCACTATAAAAAAAGAGGAACAAAGATGAGGTGGGGAGAGAGATGTAGAAGACAGAAAGGGAAAGGTAAGAACAGAGGCAGACAGCATATGATTAATGAATTACAGTGCTACCCTAATATTCTCTCAGTTCATCCCAATTACAGTGTATTTATCGGTGTCTCCTAACCAGCCTTGGGCTCCCAGTTGGCCCAAAGGTTATCTTATCTTAAGAGCGGGTGAGGAGGAGATGACGGGACTGGCTTCCTCTCGCACATCAAAACCTACCTGCAGGCGAGAGACAGATGGATAGAGAGAGAGCATGATTAAGCATTGTTTTTTAACAATTCAAACTCAGTCGGTCAGTCAATCATTTCACCAACACAACTGATCTAACCTAGAGGATTTAGGGAGAAAGGGTAGAGGGATGAAGTGAAAGAAAGAGACTTATTGTGTGTGTGTGTGTGTGTGTGTGTGTGTGTGTGTGTGTGTGTGTGTGTGTGTGTGTGTGTGTGTGTGTGTGTGTGTGTGTGTGTGTGTGTGTGTGTGTGTGTGTGTGTGTGTGTGTGTGTGTGTGTGTGGTCTCACCTGGTGTCCACACTAAGTGGTTACAGAGTACTTTATGCTGAAAAACAGACACGAGGTCAAACAATAGAGGATAATGTCATTACTAGACAAATACTACTTGAAGCTTGTAAAAAAAGCTAACCGTAACTCTGTCATGAAATATGATTATATATCGACTATGAAGCAAATATGACATGGCCTGCTTATGAGTTGCCATGAAAATAAGTTAGATTAATGCAACTGAAAATGGCAAGAACAGGTGTTCGTAGCTCAATGGTTTTGGTTAGCTTGAGAATAATAATTGCATGATTTATCATTCTACAGTATGTTTGTATGTACAGTGGGGCAAAAAAAATATTTAGTCAGTCACCAATTGTGCAAGTTCTCCCACTTAAAATGATGAGGCCTGTAATTTTCTTCATAGGTATACTTCAACTATGAGAGACAAAATGAGAGAAAAGAAATCCAGAAAAATCACATTGTAGGATTTTTAGTGAATTTATTTGCAAATGATGGTGGAAAATAATCGGTTCTCCTTTTCCACTGTGCCAGAGCATTCTCTCGCCAGATAAGTGATTTGCGAAGGAGTCAACTTTCCATTAAGCTGTCCCGCTAGTGGCTCTAGGACTTTGTTGAGGTCTTGGTCTAGTTGGTGCCATTCCTTGGTTTTTGCTCATCTTGGGCTATTTAATTATCTTATTGCTTGGGTTTCTGGGGTGGCATCAGATGGGTCCCTCTTGTGGCCTGGATTTCCAGTGCTGTGGAGTGCTTCCTGACTGTTCTTGTGTCTTAAGAGGTGTTACTACTTTGTGCTGCACGTGCATCTCCCCTCTTCAATACTTGGTCCTGGCTTGTTGTATTTTCAGCCCCTATCGGTTCTTGGTCTTTCCGCAGTGCCACTTTACTTCTATTACCTGATTAAACCGGTAAATTATTAATTATTTGTAATGTCATAATGCAACATATGGAATTCCGTTACATTTTAATATGGCAGTTGTGCGAGAGCTCTGACGAAGGCCTTGAGGCCGATACGTAAAGCTTAATCTTATTTACTTTTACCATGCACCTACAACAAAGACAGCTCAGATGTGCGAGTGCCTTTTGAAATGTGATTCTCGTCGATAATAGAAAAATAATATCTCAACGTGTTTGTGTCTATATGACCGATTCGGTAGGACCAAACCTCAAATGCAAATAGTAAGTTGAAACCACTTGTTGTCAAAGAGGAAGTGATCTTTCTTCTTTGTTGTGAGTAGCAGGAGCTTGGTGTGTGTGTGTGTGTGTGTGTGTGTGTGTGTGTGTGTGTGTGTGTGTGTGTGTGTGTGTGTGTGTGTGTGTGTGTGTGTGTGTGTGTGTGTGTGTGTGTGTGTGTGTGTGTGTGTGTGTGTGTGTGTGTGTGTGTGTGTAAATGGAAAGGTGTACAGTCACAGCAGAAGAAGCAAAAGGAGATGAGACGAAAAACATGACAACAAGCGAACGGACGTAAGTGCTCATTAAAAAAAAAACAAGTTGATGCTTGCGACACAGACATTTGGAATACCGTGATAAAACAACCTCAAATGAATTAGATATATCGCCCAGCTCTACGATACGTATTGCGATTCGATATTGCGAATTGATGTTCCAAACGTACTGCTCACTATGTCTGCTGCCGAGAGACGAGAGAGAATGAGAACGAGTTTTGATCATTGAGGGAAATAAAACTGCTGAGAGGATTATCACTATATAGAAGATGGAGAACAAGCTAAAGAATGAAAAATACTAGCGTTTTGGCACAGGTACAGCAGACTAGCACTACCCCACAGTATGCATGCATGTATGTATATATTTTTTAAACTCATCGTTCAAAGATAATACTGCAATATGTAACTCGATCCCCCCCCCCATCACTACAACAGAGGCATGACAATGGCTGGCCGTTTTTATTATGGCGTGTGAGCCCGTCTGTGTAGATTATCGACCACGTGGCCGTTTTACTAACGGCATATTTTAATGTGTCAGTCAGTCAAACTACAGAAAAAGTGAAACTACCTTGATGGTTAAAGGGATACTTTGGGATTTTGGCATCTACTTCCCCAGAATCAGATGAACTCGTGGATACCATGTTAATGTCTCTGTGTCCAGTATGAAGGAAGTTACAGGTAGAGAAAGAGTGAATGATATGCAAAAAGAGAAAGCGAGACAGAGAAGACAGACCGATGGAGATATACCTAAGAGAGAGGGTTGCAGCCTTCGCCATGATCCCCTGGGAATGGGTTTGGAGGTTGGAGTGCATTATGGGGACAAAGCAGCCAACAGCAGGGCATCAGCTGTGATTAGCACTCTGTTGCAGCGGCACTGCGGGAGAGTCGACAGGTAGACACTTAACAGGTGCTCATCTACATGCATCTGGACATGTTTGTGTAGAGGGGTTACACGAGGGGGAGTGAGCAACGTAGGAGGATGGGTAATAAGAACCCCCACTGTAGAAACTACAGTACAGAGAAATGCTGCACCCGGCGCAAGGTATACATCCTGAATGAAAACACACAAATGATCAATCTACACATACAACTCTGGAGGAAAACATATCCGGCATTCAGTATACAAATCTGAAGCAATTGATTAACGTGGCACTTGTCAAAGTGGGGGGATTAAAATTATTTTTAAGTCGCTATTTAACGCCACTAACGTTGCAATGTCGGCAACACACAATGAATATTTGTAAACCCCTGCCAAATCCGGTTCAGTGCACATTGAGTCCCATTATAAAATCCCCAAATCCCATTGACAGGACTCATTTATACAGAGTTTGGCGGTGCAAATAACCCGTTGAATTTGATAAGGAGAAATGCTGTTAGCCAAGGGGCTGTGTCATGTGAATGCCACAAGATCCTATATCAGCTGTCTAGTTAAGGGGTTGAGGATAATGGGGGTGGGGTTCTTCGTTTACTGGGAAACAATAGGCTGGAAATGAGTGGTTGTTATGCCTTTTATCTGGTATCCCGAGCTCTGTGTGAAGCGGGCAGGAAGTGCAGTGCCATGAGAAGATCAAAGAGGCTTCCTGGCACCCATAGATGCTCTTCTGCTGAGAGATGAACTGACGAGCAGCTCCTATTGACAGCCAGGACCCAGCTTTTTTCTCAAAACAAGATGGAAGATGAGGAGAGAGTGAACGAGCGAGTGCGAAAGAGAGGGGTAGCTCAAAACCGGTTGAGGAGCAGTTGAAAAACTGGTGGACAAAATAAAACAGTTGCTCACTGAAGAAAAAGTAGCATTGTTGTTCTGACTGACAGGAATCTCAAAAGGCCTTGAAGCGAACAAATAACATGTTAATTTGTCTAACGTGCACTTGCATTATCTAATTATTAGTTGCTTAGGAAGTAAAATTGTATCTGCTAAAACATTGCAAAATATATTTTTTACATGACTGCGCAAGATATTTTATTTTCAGTTCACCAAGTAGAAAAAGTAGGCTAACCACCAACAGAACACTACAGGACAAATCCAAAATCTAAAAGATGCATGGAACTCGTTCTTCAGAGAAAAACTTCATTAGAAATTGTACTTCAACGTAAATTAAGATTAAGATCACTTTATTGGACACAAGGGCCAATTGAAATTTGACTTCTGCTAATAACCCAACAACCCTGAAATATATATATATGACAGATATGACAGATTTGTTTGGAGCTGTGCGGGGAGGCTGACACACTGGGCGCCCAGGGAAATGTTGTGGGGGTTAAGTGCCTTGCTCAAGGGCACAATGGCTCTAAATCTTTTTATAAACTAGATGGTTCGGATGATTGCTATTATAAACTATAAATTATTGCTATTATAAATATCTTTTGTCATAACCGTGGTTTGTGACTTTCAGGCAATAAGGCACCTTGGGTGTTTGTGGTATATTCACCATATACCACACCCCCTCAAGCCTTATTACTCAAGTATGTCATGATAAGCATAAAGCTGTGTGCTAGGCCCAATGAGATCAATAGCCTGAATGGGTGTAGACAGAACTCTTCACTAGATAACATGCAAATACTATTTTCTCAAAATGTGAGTTTACAAGTTGATCAACATGCAAGGCAGAATTACTTTCCCATTGTTCCTCAAATTCAGTGTATGATATACCATTTTGTAGCTCTGAGTCTCTACTTTTATGTAATATAAAAAACACCATTTCACATTTTGCTACATAAGACAAAATCCAGGTGGTGAGTCACATAGATGAGCCAGCATTAGTAGAAAGGATAATTATTCAAATAATACATCTTCAAATTTAAGAAACTGGAACACAAAAACTCAAAAGCCTGAAATTAGGTCAGAATCAACGTGTTGGGGATAAAAGCACAGCAAACAGGACATAGAACGTACAGTATCTGGGTATGTGTGGGTGTAATGCGATGGAAGGTGGGGTGTGTGTTTTTGTGTTTGGAAAAGCTTGGTGTTGAATGAAAAAGGAAAATGGTTACAAATGCCAGAGCCCATGTGTGTCTGCAAGAAAGCATTGTGAGAGCTTTCATTTTGTGCAGATATGAGACATGCATTTTAAAATAAATGACAAATATAGCTTATTTATTGTCCTATCATGATGGAACAGACCCCAACCCTATACACCCACCTGAGCGACCCACTCACTAAGGAGAAGTCATTATCTGTTTTATAGGCCTATGGCAAATAGCCTATACCGAAAGATTAACGTGGTCACAGACCCACTACAGCAGTACTGCCCCCAGATGGGTGAGCATAATATACAAGGAATTTCTCAAAGCTACTAATGAGAACCTTTATGACCTTGTACCTAGCCAGTGGGAATTACAACGGAGTGGCCCCACCCAGCTAGTGGCAGTGCTGGCAACACCAGCTGCAGTAACCCATTGCGAGGTGGTCACACTCAGACAATCAAATAAAATGTTATTAGTCACACGCGCCGAATGCAATAGGGAAATGCTTACTCAAGAGCCCCTAACCAACAATGCAGTTTAAAAAATAAAATAAATAAGTAACTAAAGAGCAGCAGTAAAATAACAATAGCGAGACTATATACAGGGGGGTACCGGTACAGAGTCAATGTGCGGGGGCACCGGTTAGTTGAGGTAATATGTACATGTAGGTAGAGTTAAAGTTATAATCAAAGTAGGCTGTGATTCAATGATAAATTAACAGGCACCGACGTGCAGTCATGAGTGAACAGGGAGTACAGGAGGAGACTGAGTACACACGCTGAGGGGCCCCGTGTTGAGGATCAGCGTGGCAGATGTGGTGTTACCCATCTTTAGCACCTGGGGGCGGCCCGTCAGGAAGTTCAGAATCCAGTCGCAGAAGGTGGTTTTTAGTCTCAGGGTTCTTAGCTTAGTGATGAGATTTGAGGGCACTATGGTGTTGAACACTGAGCTGTAGTCAATGAATAGCATTCTCACGTGTTCCTTTGTCCAGGTGGGAAAGGGCCGCGTGGAATGCATTAGAGATTGCAACATCTGGATCTGTTGGGGCAGTATGCAAATTGGAGTGGGTCTAGGGTTTCTGGGATAATGGTGTTGATGTGAGCTTTCAAAGCACTTCATGGCTACAGATGTGAGTCCTACGGGTCGGTATTCATTTACCTTAGTGTTCTTGGACACAGGCACTATGGTGGTCTGTTTAAAACATGTTAGTATTACAGACTCGGACAGGGAGAGGTTGGAAATGTCAGTGAAGACACTTGCCAGTTGGTCATGCTCAGAGTACACGTTCTGGTAATCCATCTGGCCCTGTGAATGTTGACCAGTTTTCCAGAACAGCTGATGCTCTCATGCATGTTGTTTCAGTGTTAGTTGCCTCGAAGCGAGCATAGACGTAGTTTAGCTCGTCTGGTAGTCTCGGCTGTGCTTCGCATGCCCTGCCACATCCAACGAACGTCAGAGGCGATGTAGTACAGTTCGATCTTAGTCCTGTATTGACGCTTTGCCTGTTTGATGGTTCGTCGGAGGGCATTGCGGGATTTCTTATAAGCTTCCGGGTTAGAGTCCCGCTCCTTGAAAGTGGCAGCTTTACCCCTTTAGCTCAGTGTGGATGTTGCCTGTAATCCATGGATCCTGGTATGTACTTATGGTCACTGTGGGGATGACGTCGTTGATGCACATATTGATGAATCCAATGACTGATGTGGTGTACTCCTCCTTTAACTTCCTGATTGATGTCTTGAGATGTTGCTTCAATATATCCACATCATTTCTCCCTAATGACACCATCTATTTTGTGAAGTGCACCAGTCCCTCCTGCAGCAAAGCACCTTCACAACATGATGCTGCCACCCCCGTGATTCACGTTTGGGATGGTGTTCTTCGGCTTGCAAGCCTCCCCCTTTTTCCTCCAAACATAACAATGGTCATTATGGCCAAACAGTTCTATTTTTGTTTCATCAGACCAGAGGACATTTCTCCAAAAAGTACGATCTTTGTCCCCATGTGCAGTTGCAAACTGAAGTCTGGCTTTTTTATGCAGTTTTGGAGCAGTGGCTTCTTCCTTGCTGAGCGACCTTTCAGGTTGTTGCTATAGGACTTGTTTTTACTGTGGATATAGATACTTTTGTCCCCGTTTCCTGCAGCAACTCCACAAGGTCCTTTGCTGTTGTTCTGGGATTGATTTGCACTTTTCGCACAAAAGTACGTTCAGCTCTAGGAGACACAACGCGTCTCCTTCCTGAGCAGTATGACGGCTGCGTGGTCCCATGGTGTTTATACTTGCGTACTATTGTTTGTACAGATGAACATGGTACCTTCAGGCGTTTGGAAATTGCTGGATGAACCAGACTTGTGGAGGTCTACAATTTTTTTTTCCGAGGTCTTGGCTGATTTCTTTTGATTTTCCCATGATGTCAAGCAAAGAGGCACTGAGTTTGAAGGTAGGCCTTGAAATACATCCACATGTATACATCCAGTTGACTCCAATTATGTCAATTAGCCTATCAGAAGCTTCTAAAGCCATGACATAATTTTCTGGAATTTTCCAAGCTGTTTTAAAAAGGTACAGTCAACTTAGTGTATGTAAACTTCTTACCCACTGGAATTGTGATACAGTGAATAAGTGAAATAATCTGTCTGTAAACAATTGTTTGTGTCATGCAAAGTATATGTCCTAACCGATTTGCCAAAACTAGTTTGTTAAAACAAGAAATTTGTGGAGAGGTAATAAAACAATAAAAGTTCTAATGATTACAACATAAGTGCATGTAAACCTCCGACTTCAACTGTATGTTGATAGTGTCGTCGTTCAGCCACTACTCCGTGAAGCAGAATGTCCCGTTGGTAATTTAGTCTTCCGCGTATTCTCCAAAGACTGCACATTTGCTAGCAGGATGGAAGGAAGTGGAGGTTTATTCGATCGCCTACAAATTCTCAGAAGGCAGCCTGCCCTCTGGTCCCTTTTCTCCACCTCTTCATGCAAATCACGGGGATCTGGGCCTGTTCCCCAGAAAGCAGTAGATCATTCGCGGTGGGGGTCGCCAGACTCGTTAAAGGAGAAAAAGGATTCTGCCAGTCCGTGGTGAGTAATCGCAAGTTACTGAAGTTATTTTGGGTCATAAGAGATGTAGCGGCAACATTATGTACAAAATAAGTAATAAAATATAAAGTTACGAATAACGCAAAAAAAACAACAACAGTCATTTGGGGACAAGCAAAACGTCAGCCTTCTTCTCCGGCACCATTGTTACTGGGGGAAAATGATTGTGGGCCTGGTGGCACAAAATAATTCAAGTCTGACTGCACAGAGATGCTTGGTAAAATGGTCACAATGGGGGACCAGCATGTGTGTTTCAGGGTAGGGGGTTGTATCTGAGCTCCATCAGCTAGAACTTGACATTGGTGAATCAAATTGCCCCATGCTTGCTCAATTGTGCATGCCTTCACAAACAGCTACAACTGTATATGCATTCGCACATCAAATCTTAATGAGTTGGGCTCGAGTATGGAACAACTATTTAATATTTGAGCTTGTGGTTGTTTGTGGGGGAAGGGTGGGGATTGTGTGCGTGTCCCACATCTACAGGATTCACCCTGTAGTGTCCCTAACATTACCCCACATTGCCTAATGTTAGGGACACTACAGGGTGAATCCCAATAATTGTTTGCCCATTATTGTTTTTGAATGCCAATCCTGGTTATACAGCTAGATCTCTGAAGTTGTTATGTTGCAAAGAGGCGGAGCCAGGAAACACAAAATAATCACCTATCCCGTGCAACTGAGTCAGAGGTAATCTGTGTCCTGATGATAAAAGGCATCTGCCCATTGACTCTCAATTAATAGATAGTAGTTATTTGCATAAACATGTTTTCAGTATTAGCTGCTTGATGTGCTATCAACAACAAAAAAGACACCCTTATCCTACAAAATGGTGTGTTTTTACTTAAAAGCAGAAAATGATGCATATGTGTACAAAAAGATAAACATGACTAAAAACAAAGACAAATTGACATTCAGTATGACCGTTTAGTCATATGGTGTAACCGGAATTTCTGGTGAGTGCAACTGATCATTTTTGTTATACTGTATGACTTTTCACATAAACATGTTTTAGAGGCAACTGCTTGCATGTGAACACTTGACTTTGACATCAAGTATGTATCTTGAGTATTTAAATTAAATAAGCTTTTCAGATAAAAATATCATTATTGGATTTTACCGTTCACACTGCATGATCAGATTTTGGGAATAAAACCCGACAGGAAGTATAAATTTAAACATTTATGAGAGAGACTTGCTAATCTTTATTCTTAACCAAAACAGGCATCTTAATGGATGTCACATGAGTACCATGTAATTTGATCCAAAATGATGAATGTGTCGGTCGCGGCGAATGACAACGGGATAAAAGTATTTAAAATCTTTCTGCCTAAACGGTCTTACCCATTCAGACGTATAGTGAAATAGTCATATATACACACACACACACACACACACACACACACACACACACACACACACACACACACACACACACACACACACACACACACACACACACACACACACACACACACACGCCAAAATATGCATGTCATGTCATTGACCCAAGTGCTGTTATTGTGAAGTGGAAACGTCTAGGAGCAAAAGCTCTCAGAACGGGACCGCCGAGTGCTGAACCATGTAAAAATCGCCTGTCCTCGGTTTGCAACACTCACTGAGTTCCAAACTGTTTGGAAGCAACATTAGCACGAGAAATGTTCGTCAGGAGCTTGATGGAATGGATCTCCATTGCCCAGCAGTCACACACAAGGCCAAGATCACAATGCGCGATGCCAAGCATCGGCTGGAGTGGTGTAAAGCTCGCCGCAACTGGACTCTGGAGCAGTGGAAAAATATTCTCTGGGGTTATAAATGTCGTGGAAATTCAGTTGGTCATGGCGTCAAACAATCATCTTAATTTAATATTGATTATTTATCGCAATAAATGAAACCATCAGCCCAAAAGTCTTGACTGTTAGGCTGAGAGCCTACCCTTTACAGACCATGCTGTTCTTTATATACAGTGGGGCAAAAAAGTATTTAGTCAGCCACCAATTGTGAAAGTTCTCCTACTTAAAAAGATGAGAGAAGCCTGCAATTGTCATCATAGGTACACTTCAACTATGACAGACAAAATTATTATTTTTTTCTCCAGAAAATCACATTGTAGGATTTTAATTAATTAATTTGCAAATTATGGTGGAAAATAAGTATTTGGTCAATAACAAAAGTTTCTCTCAATACTTTGCCAACAAAGGGTATATAACAGAGGTCAAACGTTTTCTATAAGTATTCACAAGGTTTTCACACACTGTTGCTGGTATTTTGGTCCATTCCTCCATGCAGATCTCCTGTAGAGCAGGCTGTTGCTGGGCAACACAGACTTTCAACTCCCTCCAAAGATTTTCTATGGGGTTGAGATCTGGAGACTGACTAGGCCACTCCAGGACCTTGAAATGCTTCTTACGAAGCCACTCCTTTGTTGCCCGGGCTGTGTGTTTGGGATCATTGTCATGCTGAAAGACCCAGCCACGTTTCATCTTCAATGCCCTTGCTGATGGAAGGAGGTTTTCATTTAAAATCTCACGATACATGATCCCATTCATTCTTTCCTTTACACGGATCAGTCGTCCTGGTCCCTTTGCAGAAAAACAGCCCCAAAGCATGATGTTTCCACCCCCATGCTTCACAGTAGGTATGGTGTTCTTTGGATGCAACTCAGCATTCTTTGTCCTCCAAACACGACGAGTTGAGTTTTTACCAAAAAGTTATGTTTTGGTTTCATCTGAGCATATGACATTCTCCCAATCTTCTTCTGGATCATCCAAATGCTCTCTAGCAAACTTCAGACGGGCCTGGACATGTACTGGCTTAAGCACGTCTGGCACTGCAGGATTTGAGTCCCTGGCGGCGTAGTGTGTTACTGATGGTAGGCTTTGTTACTTTGGTCCCAGCTCTCTGCAGGTCATTCACTAGGTCCCCCCCGTGTGGTTCTGGGATTTTGCTCACCGTTCTTGTGATCATTTTGACCCCACGGAGTGAGATCTTGCGTTGAGCCCCAGATCGAGGGAGATTATCAGTGGTCTTGAATGTCTTCCATTTCCAAATAATTGCTCCCACAGTTGATTTCTTCAAACCAAGCTGCTTCCCTATTGCAGATTCAGTCTAGCCTACAATGTGATTTTCTGGATATTTTTTTCTCATTTTGTCTGTCATAGTTGAAGTGTACCTATGATAAAAATCACAGGCCTCATCTTTTCAAGTGGGAAAACCTGCACAATTGGAGGCTGACTAAATACTTTTTTGCCCCACTGTATGTATGTATGTATGTATGTATGTATGTATGTATGTATGTATGTATGTATGTATGTATGTATGTATGTATGTATGTATGTATGCATGTATGCATGTATACACTGCTCAAAGAAATAAAGGTAACACTAAAATAACACATCCTAGATCTGAATGAATGAAATATTCTTATTAAATACTTTTTTCTTTACATAGTTGAATGTGTAACTGAGCCACTTGTGTGGGTTGTAGACTCCGTCTCATGCTACCACTAGAGTGAAAGCACCGCCAGCATTCAAAAGTGACCAAAACATCAGCCAGGAAGCATAGGAACTGAGAAGTGGTATGTGGTCACCACCTGCAGAACCATTCCTTAATTGGGGTGTCTTGCTAATTGCCTATAATTTCCACCTGTTGCCTATTCCATTTGCACAACAGCATGTGAAATGTATTGTCAATCAGTGTTGCTTCCTAAGTGGACAGTTTGATTTCACAGAAGTGTGATTGACTTGGAGTTACATTGTGTTGTTTAAGTGTTCCCTTATTTTTTTTAGCAGTACACACACACACACACACACACACACACACACACACACACACACACACACACACACACACACACACACACACACACACACAAAAGTGAGTACACCCCTCACATTTTTGTAAATATTTGAATATATCTTTACATGTGACAACACTGACGAAATAACAATTTGCTACAATGTAAAGTAGCTTGTATAACAGTGTAAATTTGCTGTCCCCTCAAAATAACTCAACACACAGCCATTACTGTAAACCGCTGGTAACAAAAGTGAGTACACCCCTAAGTGAAAATGTCCTATTCCAGAGGGTGAATGGGAAAGGCAAAATATTTAAGAGCCTTTGAATGGGGTACAGTGGTTTGAATGGAGTACAAAGCTACTTGTATACATTCCAGACACTAACATTGCTCGTTCTGATATTTTGTCATTTATATTTCTGGGATTATTGTTTTGCTAGGTATTACTGCACTGTTGGAGCTAGAAACACAAGCATTTCACTGCACCTGCGATAACTTTTGCAAATCTCTGTACACGACCAACTAACTTTGATTTGACACAAGGATCATTCCAAGATTGAGTTTTGCCTAAGTGATCATAATAGCAAATAAATGATGGATGATACTTTAAACCATGCTGCATTCTTTATTTATAAAGGCTTATTATTACCCTACATTCCATATGCCGGTTTTCTTATGAAAAAGACAATTCAGACCATGGCCCAAATTTCTCAAACAGGCCTATATCTATAGGCCTAGTAATCTATTACAAGAGTTGATGGATCAGATGTGCCATTTCTTACCAGAAGGCCATTTCTATGATTATTTGATAAATGAGGGCCATTGGTTATTATGAGTGAGTTAGAGCCATAGTCATTCCAACATGAGAACGGCAGAGTGGGTTGTTGGAAGTGAAAAGTGGCGTAATTTGTCGCCAATACTTTTGCTCACAATTTTAAATGTTTCCTGTTGTGTGCCTTAATGAACAACACCCACATGAGCATGTAGGTACACAAATGGCAGGCTTTTCTGTTGACATTGGTGTCATACTTGCAAAGAATTTATATTTAAAACAGTTTATCCGGCTCAAAATGAGCATCAGTTAATTAACATTTACTTGGACGTGACAGCGTGCTAAATTGTAGCTGGTCCCATCAGATAAAATGCCGCATGTTAGCCATAAACTAACATCACCAGGTGGCAGTGATTATATAATGGAACAAGTTCATCAGCTAATTAAAAATCATTGCAGTAGTTGGACGTGTTCCAACACGTGTTCATGGAAGCGTCCTCAACATACTTCAGCTCAACAGCATGTTCTGATCATCAAAGCAACTATCACATGTATTTGACTGACAGGTCAAATTACTTTTTGTAAAGTTCCTAAGCCATGTAATTGTTGCAGATTGTGGCAAGGGTTCGAATCTCACATGAGTTTTTCTGCACTTTGACATTTACATGTATTGTGTTATTGGGGTGAAAAAGGTCATAACCTTAATTTTCAAGCTGTAAGTGAAGAATGAATTTAATAAGGAGAAACATCTAATCCTTGCACAGAAACATACTGCTATTGCCAAGGCTATATTCAGTGGTGTAAAGTAAAAATACTTCAAAGTAGTACTTATCTGTACTTTACATTAAACAACCTTTACTTCACTACATTCCTAAAGAAAATGTACTTTTTACTCCATACATTTTCCCTGACAGCCAAAAGTACTCGTTACATTTTGAATGCTTAACAGGACAGAACTGTCAAATTTGCACACTTATCAAGAGAACATCCCTGGTCATCCCTACATCCTCTGGTCTGGCGGACTCACGAAACATAATTTACAAACAAGGAATTTATGTCTGTGTGTTGGAGTGGGTCCCTGGCTATCCATACTTTTTTTTTTTTTTTTTAACTGTGCAGTCTGGTTTGTTTAATAAGGAATTTTAAAATATTCATATTTAGGTATATTTTAGCAACTACATTTATTTTTGATACTTAAGTATATTTTAAAGTATATTTAAAACCAAATACTTTAAAATGTTCTATTAAAGGCATATTTACTTTTACTCAAGCATGAGAATGTAGTACTTTTTCCACCACTGGCTATATTACAAGGATGTGTACATTAAATGTAGGACTACATTGTTTTATAATTGTCTGCTTTGTTACATATGCATTATAAAGTATACCTGTACATTGTGTTGAAACTGTATTTTATGTCTGAGAAATATAGCTAATTGTCTACTCACTTTATATGTACATATGTATTCTCGACCTGGCTCATCCTATACAACTACTGCCATTTACTGGTTCCAGTCTGCTGGAGTTTTACCCTCATTGTAGGCTACTACTTTTAGTCTTGAGAATCCTTAAGAGATTGGTGGGTCTAAGGCTTAGGAGGGTGTGAACAATGCTGCATTTGCGTAGTCGACAAAGAAGCACTCTCCAGTAGGTGTACCAAAACATTCAATGGACATTTTCTCAAAAGTGGATTTACAAGTTTATCAACTTTCAAAGCAGAATTACTCACCCATTGTTCTTCACCAGCTTTGTATGACATTACATTTTCTAGCTCGGATTTTCTACTTTTATCAAATGTAAAAAAAAAAAAATCTAATTTTGATCATTTGATCTAATCATTGATAGACTAAATTCTTCATCGATCACTGCCGCATGGTGAGATTAGCATAGGGATAATGTGTGCCATGTTATCTGATGGGATCAGATACAATTTAGCATTCTGTTACGTGCAAGTAAATCTACGATTTTAACTGGCAAATAGGCATTTGAGCTGTAGAATGTTAATGTAAATGGTTGCTTATGTATGGCCTCACAGTTGTCTTTAGCACTGATGTGCGGTATTCTTGATGTTAAGAGTTCACAGAACAGAGCCCCTTTGGAACCAAAATGACTGACACCCCTATTGAGGGAGGCTCCACTCTACAGCATGAGACAGTGATTAGTGATCTCCTGATGAATCTCTCCGAACGAGGAATGGGAAAGAAATCAAGAAGTAGACAGAAAAATATTTAAAAAGGAGGCTGCTTTGAACTGACAAATACTAAAATATGAATCAATGACAATACAGTCTAAGGTGTTAAGGCCAAACATCAAGGCATACAGAATTCTGTACTGTTTGAAGACAAAACATGGTCTGCGCTGCACCCTATAGTTGTGAACATGGCTGAATATGGACACACTCCAATCCCTCAAACGCGACAACATGCCTGCAGGGAAACCCTTAGATGGATATGGAGAGATTTCACAGGGAATACTCCATGTGGTGGGAGGATGGATTGCCGTAATCACTTATTTTTCAAGTTAACACTTGACAGTCTGCTTTATGACTAAGAGCCGCACATGACTCATCGCAGACTTCACGCTTACGTAGTGTTACCGCCAGAAGCCACGGAGGAAAATGTTATTTTTAGTAGGCTAGACACTTTTCTTTACATACGCAAGAGATGGCCTACTTCTGCCAGTCCGCTCATTGTGATATGGTTCATCTTCTGCAAAAAACTCTGCATCTCTCCCTCACGGAATATCACCTCTGTATTTTTTTTCCACAGTCTCGGTCTACCTGATCTTCTCTTTCAGTGCAGCACCTCTGCTATTCTTCTACTCCCTCTCCCACTCTCGTCTGCCACCTCAGTCTTATTCTATGGCTATCACACGGCATGCCTACATCCCCTTCTGAATTGTGAACATGCACACCCCCCATCATGGCTTGAAATGGGGTAAACTTCATCTGGAGGAAGTTTCCACCATTGCTAATCCATAAGAGGGAGTGAGAGTTGGAAGGGCCTCAAGCGCTTTCTTGTTCCTCTTCTACATTTGCAGGTGAATGCAGTGTTACTGCTACCAACAATTTAGTGCAATGTCTGGGGACACAGCGCATTCGGAAAGTATTCAGACCCATTCCCTTTTTCCACATTATAATAAACTCTAAAATAGATACACCCCCCCCCCCTCAATCTACACACAATAGCCCATAATGACAGAGAAAACAGGTTTAGAATTTTTTGCAAATTTACAGTATCAGTCAAAACACCTACTCATCCCCCTGTATAGCCTCGCTATTGTTATTTTACTGCTGCTCTTTAATTACTTGTTACTTTTATTTCTTATTCTTATCTGTAAGTATGCACTTCACTGTTGTATTCGGCACATCAACTAATAAAATTTGACTTGAAAAGGTTCTTTATTTTTACCATTTGCTACATTGCAGAATAGTGAAGACATCCAAACTATGAAACAAAATACACTTCCGTTAAAAAGTTTGGGATCACTTAGAAATGTCCTTGTTCTTGAACCAAAAGCAAATTTGTCCATTAAAATAACATCAAATTGATGAGAAATACAGTGTAGACATTGTTAATGTTGTAAATGACCATTGGAATAGTAGTTGCTTTAGTTTACTGCTGAGCCCCTAGCCGCACTCAACATGCCTCATATTTATTTTGTCCCACCTCCCACACATGGGGTGACCTCACCTAGCATAACTAGAGACTCCAGAGATGCAACCTCTTATCGTCACTCAATGCCTAAGTTTACCTCCACTGTACCCGCACCCTACCATACCCATGTCTCTACATTATGCCCTGAATCTATTCTACCACTCCCAGAAATCTGCTGCTTTTATTTATCTCCCCAACGCACTAGACGACCAGTTTTGATAGCCTTTAGCCGTACCCTCATCCTACTCCTCCTCTGTTCCTCGGGTGATGTAGAGGTTAACCCAGGCCCTGTGTGTCCCCAGGCGCTCTCATTTGTTGACTTCTGTAACTGTAAAAAGCCTTGGTTTCATGCATGTTAACATCAGAAGCTTCATCCCTAAGTTTGTTTTACTCACTGCTTTAGCACATTCCGCCAACCCGGATATCCTTGCCGTGTCTGGATTCTGGCTTAGGAAGACTGAGATTTCCATCCAACAGTTTCCATCAAGTAAGAACTGTCAAAGGGGGAGGAGTTGCAATCTACTGCAGATATCTACCTGGAACGTATGACAGAACTTTGCAGGCTATGCCAAAACAGTTCAAGCTTCTAATTTTAAAAATGAATCTCTCCAGAAATAAGTCTCTCACCGTTGCCCCCTGTTATAGACCCCCCTCAGCTCCCAGATGTGCCCTGGACACCATATGTGAATTGATTGCCCCCCATCTATCTTCCGAGTTAGTTTTGTTAGGTGACCTAAATTGGGATATGCTTAACACCCCGGTCATCCTACAATCTAAGCTAGATGCCCTCAATCTCACAAATTATCAAGGAACCCACCAGGTACAACCCTAAATCCGTAAACATGGGCACCCTCATAGATATTATCCTGACCAACTTGTCGACCTAATACACCTCTGCTGTTTTCAATCAGGATCTCAGCGATCACTGACTCATTGCCTGCATCCGTTATGGGTCTGCGGTCAAACGACCACCCTTCATCACTGTCAAATGCTACCTAAAACACTTCAGCGAGCAGGCCTTTCTAAAAATCGACCTGGCCCGGATAACCTGGAATGACATGGACCTCATCCCGTCAGTAGAGGATGCTTGGTTGTTCTTAAAAAAGTAATTTCCTCACCATCTTAAATAAGCATGCCCTGTTCAAAAAATGTAGAACTAAGAACAGATAT
Organism: Oncorhynchus keta; assembly: GCF_023373465.1. Taxonomy (NCBI): domain Eukaryota; kingdom Metazoa; phylum Chordata; class Actinopteri; order Salmoniformes; family Salmonidae; genus Oncorhynchus; species Oncorhynchus keta. The sequence goes on along the minus strand of NC_068424.1, from coordinate 34,456,975 downwards.
AGCCCTTGGTTCACTCCAGACCGGACTGCCCTCGACCGGCACAAAAACATCCTGTGGCATATTGCACTAGTGGCATACTGCACTGAATGGTCCCAAAGAATATGTAACTTTTCAGGGAAGTCAGGAACCAATACACACAGTCAGTTAGGAAAGTTAAGGCTAGCTTTTTCAAACAGAAATGTGCATCCTGTAGCTCTAACTCCGTCACAGGTGCACCTCAGCCACGCTCAAGGTACTAAACGATATCATAACCACCATCGATAAAACACAGTACTGTGCAGCCGTGTTCATCGACCTGGCCATTATATATGTAATATATATAATGTCGCTCTTGCTCTCGGGTGATTCTCTGATCCACCTCTACGCAGATGACACCATTCTGTATACATCTGGCCCTTCTTTGGACACTGCTAACAATGCCATACAGCACTCTTTCCATGGCCACCAACTGCTCTTAAAAACGCTAGTAAAACTAAATGCATGCTCTTCAACTGATCGCTGCCCGCACCCACCTGCCTGACTAGCATCACTAATCTGGACGGTTCTGACTTAGAATATATGGACAACTACAAATACCTAGGTGACATTAAGAATGTCCAATCCAAAATTAAATACAGCATAGAATCAGCTTCCTATATCGCAACTAAGCCTCCTTCACTCACGCTGCCAAACATACCCTCGTAAAACGGACTATCCTACCGATCCTCGACGATGACATTTACAAAACAGCCTCCAACACTCCACTCAGCAAACTGGATGTAGTGCCATCCGTTTGTCACCAAAGCCCCTTGTACCACCCACCACTGCGACCTGTATGCTCTCGTCAGCTGGCCCTCGGTATATATTCGTTGCCAGACCAACTGGCTCCAGGTCATCTATAAGTCTTTGCTAGGTAAAGCTCCGCCTTCTCAGCTCACGGGTCACCATAAAACACCCACACGTAGCACACGCTCCAGCAGGTATATCTCACTGGTCATCCCCAAAGCCAACACCTCCTTTGTCGCCTTTCTTTCCAGTACTCTGCTGCCAATGACTGGAACGAATTGCAATAAAAATTCAATATAATAATAATAATTTAAAAAAAGCTGAAGTTGGAATCTTATATCGCCTTCACTAACTTTAGCTGATGGTTATCTGAGCAGCTTACCGATCACTGCAGCTGATTTACGGATGGGCTATCTGTAAATAGCCCATCCAACTACCTACCTCATCCCAATATTGTTTTTATTTACTTTGCACACCAGTATTTCTACTTGCACATCATCTGCACATCACTCCAGTGTTAATTTGCTGAATTGAAATTACTTCGCTACTATGGCCTATGTATTGCCTTAACTCCTTTTTAATTCCATTTGCACACACTGTATATAGATTTTTCTATAGTGTTATTGACTGGACTTGTGTTGATCCCATGTGTAACTGTTGTTTTTTGTCGTACTGCTTTGCTTTATCTTGGCCAGGTCACAGTTGTAAATGAGAACTTGTTCTCAACTGGCCTACCTGCTTCAATAAAAATTTAAAAGGCAGTTTTTTAATTAAATATCTACATTAGCCAGACAGAGGCCCATTATCAGCAACCATCACTCCTGTGTTCCAATGGCGCGTTGTTAGCTAATCCAAGTGTATCATTTCATAAGGCTAACTGATCATTAGAAAACCCTTTTGCAATTATGTTAGCACAGCTGAAAACTGTTGTCCTGATTAAAGAAGCAATAATACTGGCCTTTAAACGAGTTGATATGCCATCCCTTCTGGTTTGTGCTTAGTGGCACTATCATTTGTTTTTCAATAGGACAATGACTCAAGACAACTCCAGGCTGTGTAAGTGCTATTTGACCAAGAAGGAGAGCTGCATCAGATGACCTGGCCACCACAAATCACACAACATCAACCCAATTGAGAATAGTTTGGGATGAATTGGACCGCAGCCAACAAGTGCTCAGCATATGTGGGAACTCCTTCAAGACTATTGGAAAAGCATTCCAGGTTAAGCTGGTTGAGAGCATTTTTATTTTACCTTTAACTAGGCAAGTCAGTTAAGAACAAATTCTTATTTTCAATGACAGCCTTGGAACAGTGGCTTAATTAACTGCCTGTTCAGGGGTAGAACAACAGATTTGTACCATGTCAGCTCTGGGGTTTGAACTTGCAACCTTCCGGTTACTAGTCCAACGGTCTAACCACTAGGCTACCCTGCCGCTCCGAGTGTGCAAAACTGTCATCAAGGCAAAAGGGTAGCTACTTTAAAGAAACGAAAATATATTTAGACCTGTGTAATACTTTTTTGTTTATGACATGATTCCATAGCTGTATAGTAGTTTGTCTTAACTACTTTTCTACAATGTAGAAAATAAAGAAACACCTTTGAATGAGTAGGTGTCCCCAAACATTTGAATGGTACTGTATGTAAATGTCATCTGTTTTTGTGATTTAAAAAAATTAAAACTGTTTTGCCTTGTCATTATAGGGTATTGTGTGTAGATTGTTGAAATTGTTTTTTGTCCTCATCAATTTTAGAATAAGGCTGTAACGTAACAAATTGTGTCAAAAGTCAAGGGGTCTGAATACTTTCCAAAAGCACTGTACTTGCTTGAGGTTCTGTGACCATGAGGTCTATTACACTTTACAGCACTAGGTGCAACACATTGTTTCTTTAAGCAGTGAGAAAAACAGTATTTTCTTTAAGCCTTCAATTATTAATCAAGGCTGTTTTTTGTCGCAAGACAGCATCATCCTTTGTTGCACAATGTAACATTATTCAAAAATGACTTGAGTGGAAACACTGCACACAGCTTATTTTGTTATTGTCAAATATAATTTGTTCTCAATTACTCACCTGTCTAAATAAGGCGCTGCGTAAATAGACCTATGCATTATGAAACAACGCATTGAGTGGTGGCATTGAGCGAAGCAACTAGATTCAGCCGCGAGATGTTTTTTTGTAGTAGAGAATTGTAGAATATTGGCCTGTTGGAAACAACATAGTTTAGAGCAAAAATGTTGTCTGGTCTGTGTGGAGCAGACATGGAGGGGTAGAGCCAAGAGAAGAACGTGCGATTGAGAGCAGTTGCTTCACGAGGTACCTGAAAATGCATGATCTACAGTCGAAGTCGGAAGTTTACATACACTTAGGATGGAGTCATTAAAACTCGTTTTTCAACAACTCCACAAATCTGTAGTTAACAAACTATAGTTTGGCAAGTCGGTTAGGACATCTACCTTCTGTATGATTGTAAGTCATTTTTCCAACAATTGTTTACAGACAGATAATTTCACTGTATCACAATTCCAGTGGGTCAGAAGATAGCATACACTAAGTTGACTGTGCCTTTAAAAATCTGGAAAATTACAGAAAATTATGTTATGGCTTAGAAGCTTCTGATAGACTAATTGACATAATTTGAGTCAACTGGAGGTGTACCTGTGGATGCATCTCAAGGCCTACCTTCAAACTCAAACTTTTCTTGACATCATGGGAAAATCAAAAGAAATCAGCCAAGACTTCAGATTTTTTTTTATAGACCTCCACAAGTCTGGTCCAACCTTGGGAGAAATTTCCAAATGCCTGAAGGTACCACATTCATCTGTACAAACAATAGTATGCAAGTATAAACACCATGGGACCACACAGCTGCCATACCGCTCAGTAAGGAGACGGGCTCTGTCTCCTAGAGATGACTGTGGTGCAAAAAGTGCAAATCAATCTCAGAACAGCAGCAAAGGACCTTGTGAAGATGCTAGAGGAAACGGGTACAAAAGTATCTATATCCACAGTAAAACAAGTCCTATATCAACATAACCTGAAAGGCCGCTCAGCAAGGAAGAAGCCAATGCTCCAAAACCGCCATAAAAAAAGCCAGACTACGGTTTGCAACTGCACATGGGGACAAAGATCGTACTTTTTGGAAAAATGTCCTCTGGTCTGATGAAACAAATAGAACTGTTTGGCCATAATGACCATCATCATGTGAGGAACGAAAATTATGTGGATATATTGAAGAAACATTTCAAGACATCAGTCAGGAAGTTAAAGCTTGGTCGCAAATGGGTCTTCCAAATGGACAATGACCCCAAGCATACTTCCAAAGTTGTGGCAAAATAGTTGAAGGACAACAATGTCAAGGTACTGGAGTGGCCATCACTAAGCCCTGACCTCAATCTTATAGAACATTTGTGGGCAGAACTGAAAAAGCGTGTGCGAGCAAGGAGGTCTACAAACCTGACTCAGTTACACCAGCTCTGTCAGGAGGAATGGGCCAAAATTCAGCCAACTTATTGTGGGAAGCTTGTGGAAGGCTACCTGAAACTTTTGACCCAAGTTAAATAATTTAAAAGGCAATGCTACCAAATACTAATGAGTGTATGTAAACTTCTGACCCACTGGGAATGTGATGAAATAAATGAATCATTCTCTACTATTATTCTGACATTTCACATTCTAAAAATAAAGTGGTGATCCTAACTCACCTAAGACAGGGACTTTTTTTATTAGAATTCATTGTCAGGAATTGTGAAAAACTGAGTTTAAATGTATTTGGCTAAGGTGTATGTACATTTCCAACTTCAACTGTAAGTGATAGATAGCACCCATTCAGCAACTACTAAAATAGTGATTTTGTCAAGACAGCAGGGGCAGTAGCTCTATAGAGATGAGGATATTTCATTAAAGTAATGTGAATACATGGTTAATACAAGGATAATGGGCAGTAACTACTATCATGGGACTTTTATTCAATTGTTTCATTCTGTGTTACAGAATTCAACCCACATAATGTAAAAATGTTTTTTAAACCGAGAACCGTGATTATTTAAGAATCAAACCAAAATGACCTAAAAAAAAACACCAATGGCTCAGCACTAACCGTCAGCAAGCATGAGAAGATGACTACACAAGACCAGTCTGTAAAAATGTCCAGCTCGTTGTTGGTCATTCCAGCTAAGAATGAAATACAAGGTTAACGAAATATAGCTTACTCCTCAAAAGTATTAGAATAGGCTCATGAAAATTTACTTGCATGTGTTGTGTAACTTAGCATCTTGAACCTAGTCAGACCATTACTGTTCCAGCTGGCTGATAGGCATTCCAAACAGAAGTACACAGGGTTCATGATGGGTGAAACAGCAACTACCCCACACAAATTTACATCAACAAAACTGCTCATTGATTTCCGGAGGTAGTTAGACCCAAGTGAGCCACCTAGACCTGTGTGGTGAAAAGGTAAAGAGAATGGGGAGTTAAGTACCTGGGAACCATTATGGACAGCAAACTAATTTAATGCCCACACTCAGAACATCAATAAAAAAATGCCCTGCAGGCTGCAGTGGAGGGGGGGTTCAAGGACTCTTATGAAAAACGGCCAGGGACAAGGCCAAACGCATCATGGAGGACACCACACAAAATCTTGCCCAATGTTTTTAGCTGCTGTCCTGAAGGAGATTCTGAAGATTACTGACGGTTCTCACTGTTCAGTAAGAGTAGGAGCAAGGCAAGTTTCATTTCATCAGCCATCGAGCTGCTGAACAGTGGGACATAGGACAGATGCCGGCCCAATACACGGTTGGACAGTAGGCCGCAGATATTTGAATATGTGAAATGGAAATGTGTGACTTGTGAACCAACTATCCAGTTTTCTGTACTGCATGTAATGTGTATTTACATTATGACGTCACATAATGAATTTCCATGTAAATGGACAATAAAGTCTATCCTATTGTAATTAGGTGGGTAATGTTAACCGTAGCACAGATCACTTTTGACCAACCTTTAATTGGCGATACTTCCTCAATTCCCAACTTAGATGACAACCATGTCTTTTATACTTCCATGTCTAGTTGCAGGGTGTTCCTTTGAATTTAGAAAATGTTATGTTATTAAATTAAGTCAAATATTTTGCTCCATGAAGTAGGCGAATCCAACAATGTGTCCGCTGCCTTCTTCTCTATTTCAAATCTCTCATTGATCAAGTCAGGGGTGTAATCATTAGTCCCAACAGTTGCAAAACAAAGAGTTTATATTTGTCAAATTTAGGTAGGTCCCGCCATGTTTCACTCCGTTTGCCTTTATTTAAGAAACAGAATCGGCATCATGTGAGTGTCATCATGACATATGGCACTTTGGGGTGCACCTGTCTCAATCAATGAGAGAAGATTTGAAATAGACAAGTTGCTTCCGCAGGTCTTAAAAAGCTAAATTAGCATTACGCGAGCTGAATAAAATGTAAAAGGCTTTGCGGTAAGCTCAGTGCTATGTTGACATTTCACAGAAATACCCTTGTTTATATTAGAAATATTTTTTTAAAGGAAAGGAATTTCTCATAAATATGAAAAGTGTATACTAAATTACGAAAATACTACGTCTCAAAATCAATATCCATCTTACCTCTACTTCCGGATTCGAAAAAATGACAAGTTTAATGGTGAGCCTGTCTATTAGCTGATGCATTGCCATTTTCCTGATTTTTTTACGACTTTTTTTTCTCTGGCCATTGATTTAGTCACCCTTATTTTGGCCATCCTTCAAGGGTAATAATTCCAATAACTTTTGAACAGATGATAGACATAAGGTTTGGACCATTGGTTTGCTTAAAGGACCATCTACAAAATTAACATACACTACCGTGCAAAAGTTTGGGGTCACTTAGAAATGTCCTTGTTTTTTATAGAAAAGCACATTTTTTGTACATTAAAATAACATCAAATTGATGAGAAATACAGTGTAGACACTTAATGTTGTAAGTACCTATTGTAGCTGGAAACGGCATATTTTTTATGGAATAGCTACATAGGCGTACAGATGCCCATTATCAGCAACCATCACTCCTGTGTTCCAATGGCATGTTGTGTTAGCTAATCCACGTACATCATGTTAAAAGGCTATTTGATCATTAGAAAACCCTTTTGCAATTATGTTAGCACAGCTGAAAACTGTTGTTCTGATTAAAGAAGCAATAAAACTGGCCTTCTTCAGACTAGTTGAGTATCTGGAGCATCAGCATTTGTAGATTTGATTACAGGCTCAAAATGGCCACAAACAAATAACTTTCTTCTGAAACTTGCCAGTCTATTCTTGTTCTGAGAAACAAAGGCTATTCCATGTGAGAAATTGCCAAGACACTGAAGAACTCGTGCAATGCTGTGTACTACTCCCTTCACAGAATAGCGCAAACTGGTTCTAAGCCAGAATAGAAAGAGGAGTGGGAGGCCCCGGTGCACAACTGAGCAAGAGGACAAGTATATTAGAATGTCTAGTTTGAGAAACAAATGCCTCACAAGTCCTCAACTGGCAGCGTCATTAAATAGTAGCAGCAAAACACCAGTGCCAGTGATGTCTGGTGAGGACCTGCTTTACAACAGGCCTACAAGCCCTCAGTCCAGCCTCTCTCAGCTTATTGCGGACAGTTGGAGCACTGATGGAGGGATTGTGTATTCCTGGTGTAACTCTGGCAGTTGTTGCCATCCTGTACCTGTTCCGCAAGTGTGAGGTTCGGATGTACTGATCCTGTGCAGGTGTTGTTACACGTGGCCTGCCACTGCGAGGACGATCAGCTGTCCGCCCGTTCTCCCTGGAGCACTGTCTCCCTATACGGACATTGCAATTTATTGCCCTGGTCACATCTGCAGTCCTCATGCCTCCTTGCAGCATGCCTAAGGCACGTTCACGCAGATGAACAGGGACCCTGGGCATCTTTCTTGTGGTCTTTTTCAGAGTCAGTAGAAAGGCCTCTTTAGCGTCCTAAGTCTTAATAACTGTGACCGTACACTGTTAGTGTCTTAACGACCGTTTCACAGGTGCATGTTTATTAATTGTGTATGATTTCAATGAACAAACATGGAAAACTGTGTTTAAACCCTTTACAATTAAGATCTGTGAAGTTATTTCGATTTTTACAAATTACAGTGCCTTTCGAAAGTATTCGGCCCCCTTGAACTTTGCGACCTTTTGCCACATTTCAGGCTTCAAACATAAAGATATAAAACTGTATTTTTTTGTGAAGAATCAACAACAAGTGGGACACAACCATGAAGTGGAACGACATTTATTGGATATTTCAAACTTTTTTAACAAATCAAAAACTGAAAAATTGGGCGTGCAAAATTATTCAGCCTCTTTACTTTCAGTGCAGCAAACTCTCTCCAGAAGTTCAGTGAGTATCTCTGAATGATCCAATGTTGACCTAAATGACTAATGATGATAAATACAATCCACCTGTGTGTAATCAAGTCCCGTATAAATGCACCTGCACTGTGATAGTCTCAGAGGTCCGTTAAAAGCGCAGAGAGCATCATGAAGAACAAGGAACACACCAGGCAGGTCCGAGATACTGTTGTGAAGAAGTTTAAAGCCGGATTTGGATACAAAAAGATTTCCCAAGCTTTAAACATCCCAAGGAGCACTGTGCAAGCGATAATATTGAAATGGAAGGAGTATCAGACCACTGCAAATCTACCAAGACCTGGCCGTCCCTCTAAACTTTCAGCTCATAGAAGGAGAAGACTGATCAGAGATGCTGCCAAGAGGCCCATGATCACTCTGGATGAACTGCAGAGATCTACAGCTGAGGTGGGAGACTCTGTCCATAGGACAACAATCAGTCGTACATTGCACAAATCTGGCCTTTATGGAAGAGTGGCAAGAAGAAAGCCATTTCTTAAAGATATCCATAAAAAGTGTCATTTAAAGTTTGCCACAAGCCACCTGGGAGACACACCAAACATGTGGAAGAAGGTGCTCTGGTCAGATGAAACCAAAATTGAACTTTTTGGCAACAATGCAAAATGTTATGTTTGGCGTAAAAGCAACACAGCTCATCACCCTGAACACAATCTCCACTGTCAAACATGGTTGTGGCAGCATCATGGTTTGGGCCTGCTTTTCTTCAGCAGGGACAGGGAAGATGGTTAAAATTGATGGGAAGATGGATGGAGCCAAATACAGGACCATTCTGGAAGAAAACCTGATGGAGTCTGCAAAAGACCTGAGACTGGGACGGAGATTTGTCTTCCAACAAGACAATGATCCAAAACATAAAGCAAAATCTACAATGGAATGGTTCAAAAATAAAACATATCCAGGTGTTAGAATGGCCAAGTCAAAGTCCAGACCTGAATCCAATCGAGAATCTGTGGAAAGAACTGAAAACTGCTGTTCACAAATGCTCTCCATCCAACTTCACTGAGCTTGAGCTGTTTTGCAAGGAGGAACGGGAAAAAATTTCAGTCTCTCGATGTGCAAAACTGATAGAGACATACCCCAAGCGACTTACAGCTGCAATCGCAGCAAAAGGTGGCGCTACAAAGTATTAATTTTGCACGCCCAATTTTTCAGTTTTTGATTTGTTAAAAAAGTTTGAAATATCCAATAAATGTCGTTCCACTTCATGATTGTGTCCCATTTGTTGTTGATTCTTCACAAAAAAATACAGTTTTATATCTTTATGTTTGAAGCCTGAAATGTGGCAAAATGTCGCAAAGTTCAAGGGGGCCGAATACTTTCGCAAGGCACTGTATCTTTGAAAAGACAGGGTCCTGAAAAAAAGAGATTTTTTTTCTTCTGAGTTTAATAGATTCACAAAGCAAACCATGGCTTAGTCTGATTAATCAGGATTGGCCAAGGGTGCTAAACGGCTAAACCCCAATTAATTTCTTGTTCTACATATCTGATGGAGATGGTTCTTCTTCCTCCTGTCTGAACAGCCAAAAAGCACATGGATTGAGATATTTCTATCCATCTTCGTAGGTGGTTTGAAATAAGATGCTAATCTGATTCCTGGCCACGGGACTAGTATTTGAACAATCAATTACTTGGCATATCTTGTTGCTTGGTAGCTACTCTGACAAGAACATGTGGTAGCTAACTACCTTAATTATTTACCCCCAAAAAAGCTAAAAAAAACAGCTAACGGATTGCTGTGGCTAGCCAAAAAAAAGACAACATTTGGATAATCTTATCCTTTGAGGCTTTTAATGTGTTCCTACACTGATTTTTAACATTCAAAACAACTGGTAAATGTCAATGGTAGGCATTGTTGTCACCTTAGCTTCCTAGCTTCATAACTTCTGAGTGATAGGAAGCACGAGTGCCAACACCAATAACACAGAACCCAAACCGTCTGTGCGGCTCGCTATCGTACAAAAATATATTTTGTCCCCCTACACCAAACGCGATCACGACACGCAGGTTAAAATATAAAAACAAAATCTGAACCAATGACATTAATTTGGGGACAGGTCGAAAACCATTAAACATGTATGGCAATTTAGCTAGTTAGCTTGCTCGCTAATTTGTTCTATTTAGCTAGCTTGCTGTTGCTAGCTAATTTGTCCAGGGATATAAACATTGAGTTGTTATTTTACCTGAAATGCACAAGGTTTTCTACTCCAACAATTAATCCACACATAAAATGGCCAACCGAATTGTTTCTAGTCATCTCTCCTCCTTCCAGGCTTTTTCATCTTTGAATTTATATGGTGATTGGCATCTACACTTTTACCACAACCGGCAAAACATTCCGTCTTTCAATCACCCACGTGGGTATAACCAATGAGGAGATGGCACGTGGGTACCTGCTTCTATAAACCAATGAGGAGATGCGAGAGGCAGGACTTTCAGCACGATCTGCTTCAGAAGCGACGTGTCTGGTCTGGTCAGCATGTAAGCCAACACATACCGTCATTACTATGCGAACTAGCTTAGACATGTCAGCAAAGACTGCTGTCTGAAAGCACACACACGCTGTTTGGACAGGCAGTATTCCAAAATAGATTTGGAAAACAAAACGGATTGAGCATTAACACCTGCAGTGTGAACAAGGTTTAAATTATTTGAAGTCCCATTCATATAAGCCAGTTCTTTCAAATCCAATGTCAGTTCTGCACAAGCCAATCTGTCAGTTTTTTGGCCAGCAATGAGGCTATTTAAACAAGGTCTCTCCCTCGAGAAAAATACACTGACAGCTTGTGTGATTTAGCTAGCTTTAACACAGACAGTAGGAAAACAGCAAAGCCTTTACTTGTAGTTATAAGAGGATAATTTCTTGCTTTCTATCAGACCGTACCGAACCACGGTTAGTGAGCACCAGTATATAATCACTCGTTTAAGATTAGCTTTTGAAAGCATTTAAGAACCATTACCATAACAAATGTTCACTAAGAAACGAAAATGGCTATATTTCATTCCTAATATACACGAACATTTTCTAAAACAGTTGTAAATATTTCTCAATTTATGCAGGCATATTTTCGGTAGTCACATAACCATCCACCGTTCCACAGTGGTGGTAAAAGGTGAGCTTTCTTTCTGCTGCGCTTTTTGTGAATACAACTGCAAACACCTTTTCAGATATACAGATATTCAATGTCTTACTGTATCGACTGCAGCGCTGGTAGGAATGAGTTTACTTGAAATAAGATTACCACAGATGACCTTCCCATGATGGACTGAATAATTATTCAACAAGAGCATGTTTATGGGCACAAGTCATCATAACATATGTTTTTATTTCACCTTTATTTAACCAGGTAGGCAAGTTGAGAACAAGTTCTCATTTACAATTGCGACCTGGCCAAGATAAAGCAAAGCAGTTCGACACATACAACGACACAGAGTTACACATGGAGTAAAACAAACAAACAGTCAGTAATACAGTAGAAACAAGTCTATATACGATGTGAGCAAATGATGTGAGATAAGGGAGGTAAAGGCAACAAAACGGCCATGGTGGCAAAGTAAATACAATATAGCAAGTGACCCATGCCCATACATTCAATACATTGGTTATAAATAACACTCAAAACGATTTAGCTGTTGATATCGCAGAGTTATCGCATGTTAGTTTACTGTTTACCCTTATTCATGACTCAAATTCCATGTCATTACTTCTCGGGCTGGGTAGCTATACCCCTTGAGTTCTTGATAGCTTCCTTACTGTTACAGTCTTTAAGGTTTCCAGTTATTTAAATATATCTCACGAATAGGCTAGAATAATTTGGCATACCTTTATGGGATTAGCTATTTTAGCTAACTAGTGCAAGCAGTATTAGTACAAGAACAACATAGTTGTTTTTTTCTCATTAGGCTTTGCAAATAATAGTAGCACAATGTTTAAATAAGTATATTGAACAACAATTCAAACGCAACAATTTAAAAGATTTTTAATGAGTTACAGTTCATAGAAGGAAATCAGTCAATTTAAATAAATAAATGAGGCCCTAATCTATGGATTTCACGTGACTGGGCAGGGGCATATGCTCACCCACTTGGGAGCCAAGTCTACCCACTGGGTTGCCAGGCCCAGCCAATCAGAATGAGTTTTTACCCCCAAAAGGGCTGTATTACAGACATAAATACTCCTCAGCACCCCTAAATCTTCTATGTGCACTTGGAAATGTCACGCACTGCACTTGCTCCATTGCATTTTTGTTGGTGGCTTAGGCCTACTCTGATGGTGCAGACCATACAGAGGTTGGCTGTAAAACGTAACCAGCCTTTGGGAAACAAAACCTCTGTGCTCAAGTCTTCCTGTAGCATAGAAAAGGTCAGCTAGCCTAGTGTCACAGTAATTTCACCTTTACCAACATCAGAAGTAGACTATTGTCGGAGTTCCGAGTGCTGGTGGGGCCATGCTAACATCTGTAAGGGGTGGCAGGTAGCCTAGTGGTTAGAGCATTGGACTAGTAACCAAAAGGTTGCTAGATCAAATCCTGAGCTGACAAAGTAAAAATTGTCATTCTGCCTCTGAGCAAGGCAGTTAACCCACTGTTCCTGCGCTGTCATTGCAAATAAGAATGTGTTCTTTACTGACTTGCCAAGTTTAAAAAAAAAAAGTTTGAAGGCTTACCTGCTACCCTTGAAAAATGGCATTGAATCTGACCAGATGATATGCATATTTTATTTTAAAACATTAATGCACAATACATTGGGAAATTTGGACAATCCAGTAGGAGAGCACATGTGGCTGCTACTTATAGAATATTTATTTTAGCCTGGAATCCATGGTGAAATGGAGCATATCATCTTTATCCATCCATTTGCACATAAATAATTTCTTCTAAGTACCCAACCCGGCATACCACACAGCCTACACACCACAGGCTGGGAGCAGCACAGCTGGGTTAGCAGTTTTGGGTTTATTTACCTTGCTCAAGGGCACAACGACAGGTGGTGCCTGGGATATTGATTGATTCAACGTACAATTGTAAGGTAACCAGCTGCAATAGGATTTTGAGTTTGCTCAACAAAATGGTCACACAAATTTTTTGTTTTGAGTTGGCTCAACAATTTTTGTTGACCAATCTCACAATCCTATTGCACCCGGTTGCATTGCAATTGTACTTTGAATCAACATCTCTTTATTTTCAGTCCACATGCATCCTAGGTATTCAACAAGATGACCAAAACATTTGTGCATTCATCATTTACACAGTGACAAGCAACTAATCAACAGATTTAGCATCACTAATGCTGAGAACGGGCCCTTCAATCCCCGTTAGATACCTAATATATCTCCCTCCCCTGTGAAATGTAGGCCTGTTGGCCAGTATATCACCCGGTATATGTTTTGCAATGAGGTGTTGCATCTGCCGAGGTCTGGGGAGGGGCTGTTAAAGGCATGCGCTCTTTAGCACGATGGGGATAGGTTCACCTGACACATCCTGTTAGCTGACCTTTTGGCCTTTGAGCAGAAAGGGCCCGAGGGGGGGGTTAATTGATTAATCACAGGCCCAATTAAGGTGGGGAAATGAGAGCCCCGAGTTAAGATGTTAGGCAGGAAAAGAAGGATGGCTAAATAATGACTGATAATGCTACCGAACATCCCAATCAACGAGGAAGAATTGTTTCTTTATTGTGGTCACCATCACACATCGTTTAGCTATTATTAGGTGTTCCTTGCATTGTTGTTTACTTAAAACACTCGGTTTGTGAATGTCAGGTTTCCATACAAAATATCTCTTTTAATTTGGCTACCGAACCACTACAAGGGCAATTGATATACCTGATTTCTGCTAAAGCTCTTTGTCATCCCTTGAAGTCCACCAAAACAAAGCAGATAAAAGGTGGCCTAATTAATCAAATGGCTCCAAAGCTAATGTTCTTCTTACATAGGCTCTATACTGTAAAACGGAATGCTTGGAACCCTCAGGCTACTCAAGAGGGTGTCAGAGAACCTCTGCCATTGAGTAGGCCTGTCAATGAGAGCACTCGTTGCAGCTGGATGCCTGCTGTGACTCTACACGTGCAACACACCCACTCACTCCCTTTCCAGCACCAGGCAGAACCTACTGCTCGCCTGCTGTCTGACTGTCTGAACTCCAGGTAGCGTGGAGCGGGGACAATGAAAGCTCAAGCCACCCATCACTGAGGCTGACTGCATTGAAGAGCCATAACACAGGTCTGCAGCCACTTGTCCCCTTCAGAAGACGAGTCAGTCAGGAGTCGAGTCTCCCCCTATTGAATTCCAATGGGCCACTCGTTACCCGGTGACATAGTGTGGCTCGCAGTTGCTGAGAGAGTCAGGCCAAGAGAGGTGCCGCCTTCTGCCTGGCATGCATGTCGAGGGGTTTGTGGGATGGTGGGTTGTGTATGTGAGAGGAGATTACTGCTTCTTTTCGAAAAAGCGATGAGAAATGGTCATCCCCCTTACAATGAATTAGGAGCAAAAAGAGAAGTTGGTAGGAAATTTTGATTTCCTAATTCCTATAGTAGTATTGTTACAGGTGTACACTACATGACTAAAAGTATGTGGACACCTGCTCGTCGAACATCTCATTCCAAAATCATGGGCATTAATATGGAGTTGGTCCACCCTTTGCTACTATAACAGCCTCCACTCTTCTGGGAAGGCTTTCCACTAGATGTTGGAACATTGCTGTGGGGACTTGCTTCTATTCAGCCACAAGAGCATTAGTGAGGTCTGGCACTGATGTTTGGCGATCAGGTCTGGCTCGTAGTCGTAGAGTTATATTCATCCAAAAAGTGTTTGATGGGGTTGAGGGGCGGGGCTCTGTGCAGGCCAGTCAAGTTCTTCCACACCAATCTCGACAAACCATTTCTGTATGGACCTCACTTTGTGCACGGGGGCATTGTCATGCTGAAACAGGAAAGGGCCTTCCGCCAACTGTTGACACAAAGTTGAAAGCACAGAATCGTCTAGAATGTCTTTGTATGCTGTAGCGTTAACATTTACCTTCCCTGGAACTAAGGGGCCTAGCCCGAACCATGAAAAACAGCCCCAGACCCTTATTACAGATGGTGCTATGCATTCAGGCAGGTAGCTTTCTCCTGGAATCTGCCAAACCCAGATTCATCCATCGGACTACCAGATGGCGAAGCGTGATTCATCACTCCAGAGATCGTGTTTCCACTGCTCCAGAGTCCATTGGCGGCGAGCTGTTCATCACTCCAGCCACCGCTTGTCATTGCACATGGTGATATTAGGCTTTGTGCGGCTGCTCGGCCATGGAAACCCATTTCATGAAGTTCCCCACAAATAGTTATTGTGCTGACGTTGCTTCCAGGGGCAGTCAGGCCTGTCTACTACACCTGACAAAACCAGCTTTTGATCAAATCAATTTTTACTCATGTGCAGGCGCCCAGAAGGATCCAGGCCAGTGGGTGCGGGCTGTGACCGGAACTGGAAAATAACACATACACCGTCCTCCTCGCTCCTCTCATCCTTCGGAACGAGAGCCCAAAGTTTTCTGCACCGTTCACCCTGGAGAGGTAGGTACCTGGCATGCTGTTTTGCCGATGTTGAACATTCTATTGATGTCCTTGTTTTGTTGTCTTTTTTTACTTGGTGCACTGTCACATAGCTCAGTAGTTGTAGTGACCTGTCCGGTAGAAGGGTGTGTGACTTGAATAGTGTGACACTATGATGGTTATATTACTTAAAGGGGAAGTTCACTTTAGTTGAAGCAAATCTCTATTTTCAATGCACATAGCATGTTCTAGAAAAAGTGTTGACACTTTTTTTGCAGTCTCACTTGTTTTTGAGAAACCTACCCCTAAAGCGATATATACTTCCTCAATCTTGTTCAGCAGTTGTATGGGCACATAAAAACATGAACAAAGGCTCCAAAAACACCCAAATATGTCCCTTAAAAACAGCAACGCTCTCAGTAATCTCTCAATAGTGCTGCAAGTCATTAGATGTTGTACACATGAAATTGTGTCATTCCGAACTTTCTCCGCAAAGTGCTGCATGGGCTACACTGAGAAGCAGCACAGCTGGTAGTGGAAACCGCTCGAGTTGTGTTTTTGGAGCCTTTTTGTGCTTTGAAAATCGTAACCTCTTTATGCTGTCAAAATTTCACCCGACTACCTCATCTTTCTGAATGCCTTGCTGTGTACGTTGACAGCCACGTAATTGCTTATACAGGAAACTGATGCATTAAAGGCATAGGTCACTATAATTGTATGTTTTTGAGTGCACTGCTAGGCGAGTCTTCCCATTACCATTGCTATATGCTTATAAAATGCTAGCTAGGAGATGCTAGGCTAAATACAACTTTTAAAAACTGTTTATATTAAAGGAAACACCCTAGGTAACTGGAAAATAAGCTTAAACAAAAAGAGTGAACTCTCCCTTTAAAGCTGTTCACCTGCTTACAGCGGGAGCGCCTAGAGTCTATTTTGATGTCTGAGAGGAATTCGGTTATTAGTTCACCCCAGTCTTTTACCACAAATTAAACAAGTCCATCTTAACTCTGTTGCCTCTTGGCGGTGAATCAGTCAGATGAGCTCGACATGAGCCTAGATTGCCAGTGAAATGTTTATTACCTCACATTTGTTTCGCAGGCCATCATCAAGCTACATTTAAGCGGTGTCTCTCCCTCTTTAAATCTTCACTCGGAGAGAGCTTGAGTTTCCCGGGGAATCGGAAAAGACCTCACTCTTTGTCCTCTCGTACACCAGCAAGGAGACATCATAGCCACTAGTCAGATCATCCCAGTCCCATGATGAGGGGGAAAGCAAGAAAATTAAACATGCCAGAGAGAGGGCAAAAACAAACAAGAGGAGCTTCCTTATGAAGAAATGCAAGCCATCCAAATAAGGATTGATCCAACCTGCCTGCGGTGCCATCTGGCAAGGGAGGTCGACGTGAAAGGAAGCAAACAAACTTAAACAACAGACGGGACTAACCGCTTTATTCCAAGGGAAAACGAAAAGAAAACAAATCAGCTCCTAGCCCCTGGCAGAAACCATTACTAGGCTGCTTACAAAAAACAACAGTTGCATTTTGCTAGACATTTCAACAGTTCAGGGCTTAATGTGAATCCATGCTCGAGTCCAAACCATCAACCAGGCAACCACACCTGCCTTCTTCTGACAGCAATCAATAGTTAACCATTAGCATTTTGGAGCTATAGCTTAGCAACACAGTAGGACTGAGGGTATTAGCATGGGTATTGGATAAATAGCAAGTGTCCATGCATTATGACCATGGCCAACGCCTCGAGCCGTATCCAAAGTGACCTTGATAAAGCAGGAGCTTAGAGACCATGTAACACCTCTTTTATAAAAGGGACCGTAGACCTGGGCTATTAACGGAATTGTACTGTGTACATTATAGTGTTACAGGGCCACAGGCAGTTTTGAGTGCTGTTCCCTTGAGTGTAATTGTGTTGCAGAGAACCTTAATCACTTGTTTCTTTTTTTGTTGTCTTGCAAGATGTGAGTAAATACATAAGATGGAAATTCCCCGTTAATGACCTTGTGTGCTGGGTTGTGGCATTTGTTTAGCTGGCACCAAGACAAATCAGCCAGTTTGATAATTGTTGGAAATTGCCAGAAATGCATTGGGGCAAGGTGCGGCATCTCAAATTGCCCAGTCCAACTCAAGAAGGGACACAAGTAGGCCCCATATCCATCTTCTTAAAACTGAACGTGGTTGGGAGTGATGCAAATGTCCCTTTATATGCAAATGCATGAGTAAGATAATAAGACCTTGATTTTTACCAAGGTTGTCAGGGAGGTTGCCTGGTAAAAGGAACTGAAGCTAATAAAACCCAAAGATAGATATTTTACTAGTTTTTCTCCTCTCGTACTCTTGCGGTAGGCCTCAAGATCTTGATCCCTGATCGGGCAAGCTCTCTAGAGGTTGCGGTTCTACGGCCTTAATGTTTGAGTCAAACCTAAACTCTTATTCTAGCAAGTTTTCAATGGTTTGCTCTCGGAGGGATCAGTGAGTTTCTGGTTATTATTTTTCTCTGGCTTGTGGTAGATAACATCTGCAGTACATTAGATTGTAATTAGCAAACCACCAGTGGGATGTTGCCTGTTTTATACCAGTTTGGAGCAAATGCTGCGCTGAATGTTTGAATTGTTTCAGTTCTGTTGCTGTGTGGTGTTACTGTTTTGGCCACAGCAACGCAACGGATTCCTCGGAAGCACGCTTGTTCAACCCTTTAGAGTTGCTATAGGCTTTATTACCTTGAGGGCGGGTCTCTCCTCTCTCGGGTGTATGGCGAGGTCTCGGTCGGTGTCCCCCATCTGCTCAGTAAAGCTCTTCCTGAACCCGCTGTGCCCCCCAGCACCAAGCCTTTGCCCGCGAGCAGAGCCACACACACTTACACAGCCCAGAGAGCCAGCTGCCCTATGATGTAACATGGGAACGGACCCTGCCCTTACCCCATTCACCTACAACAACACACGCACACACACAAACACACAGGACCATTTAAAACAAACACACCCTATTGGTCTATTCTATGCACATGACATACATCTTAGCATATACAGTGGGACCTACATGCATGCCTGTGTGTACAGTACAGCACACACGCATATCACAAGAATATCTATGAGACACACGTACTGCACACACACACACACACACACACACACACACACACACACACACACACACACACACACACACACACACACACACACACACACACACACACACACACACACACTGCAATAATACACAGGCTTGGAGGAGTTGCACTCCATGTATTATTAATTTAAAAGCTTGTCAAGGCCCACATCCTGGCTTCGATACATAATTCAGCAATCGATTTCATCACTTGTTCCCTTAAAGAGATCATGTTAATTGACTTAGGGCTCATGACCGTCTGTTATGTTTGCTGCTCAAGTCTCTCATAAATCCTAAACTCTTCGTTGTATTAGTACCTTTTTAGATTAGAACATGTCTTGTTAAGCGATAAGCGAGTAAATGGCTTTTGTCATTTGCCAAGTCATCCATTGTAGCTCATCACACTCTCTGACCTGTTTTTTAATTTGACAAATGGCAAAGGACAGTGGAGCTCCTGTAGATTTGATCCCCTTTGGCATTTAGCTTAATTCTGCTCTTGGTAGATTCACATTGAGATTGAAACTAACTGTTCTGGGTTGAGACTTCATTTGACTGACCTGAACTTTAACTCACTTCTTTGAGAGTGATCATGTTTGAGGACATTTTTTGACAAGTGGCTTACAGATCAGGTGATCTTTGTTCATATACTAGGATTAGTGAGATGATGGTTGACTTCAACAACCTTAAACAATGACCTCAAGCCATAGGCCTAAGCAAGCAATAAACGAATAAGTAAGCAGCCTTGCGTCGTCCAATCGTCCACAAAGCAATAGTCATTGGAGAGCAAGCTCGGTTTTCCGACCATTTCTTTTCAGGGAGAAGTTTTAGCGCTCACATACAAGATCAGACACTTACCAAGGCACTTTAAGTTTAAGGGGACCGTTGTGTTTCAAAGACGGGCTTTCTTTTCCCGAAAGAAATCCACAGGTCATGAAAAAGTGGATTTGGAGTAAAAAGAAACCATCGGATAACCGCGGCTTTGCTCAAACTTTGATTAAAAAATCTAAGGCGATGTAAGAATACATCCCTGTGCTGTGTGGGCTCCCTTTGTAGTGTCCTGTGGGGCTTTCACACAAAAAGTTCTCAAGGGCGGTAGTTAGGAGTTGATATGTGGGCTGAGCGGTCGCTGGGTCAAGGCTGCAGAGAATTGTTCACTATTTCTCTGTTAGAAAGCAATCAATATGTTCCACATGCAATGCAATCATGTTCTCCCAGGTTGCAGGAGACCAAATGAGTAAACGAATAACAAAAAGCCCAAGCATGATCCTTGATAGATGGGTTCTCGTGAACAGACTAACTCCAAAATTGGTTTGGAGTTGTGCACACAACATATGCATGACAGTAGCTTGAGAGAGAGAGAGAGAGAGAGAGAGAGAGAGACTAGGGATCCAATGATGGATGTGTTCAGGCGCTGTTGTATTCTTTGGCGGGCGCCAATGCCAATCAGACCCCTTGGCACTGGTTCAGCTGGATATCGTGTCTCCCTTTGGGGCAAGCCCAGAACTATGTAATATCAACTCGCTTTACAATGGTCGTGTTACACTCTTTCGATTCCCCTTTACCATCCATTTCCGGACAGAAAGCAGTGCAGTTTGTTACTGGTGGTCAGTGTGCAATAACCTTTCAGTGACAGCAATCAGATACAGTGGTGTCAGTGAAATGAAGTGTGTGTGTGCCGGCGTGCGAGCGTGTGCATGCGTGCACCTCATCTCCTCCCATCACCCGCCTCCTTGAGCCCCTGCTCGGTTCCTGTTAGTATTAGTACGCCCACACCACTTCCAACAACACAGGGTGGTCTGCAACTCCCTCGCTGTTTCTGCTATTTTAGTGTTCCCTCTCAGTCCATACCTCTCATCCAACCCTTCTGTGTAGTTCAAAGATGGCACCACAGGTGTGTTTGCTTAGTAGCTTCCTATATACGTTTTTTTGGAATGCTGTACCAACACTAACACTCACTTAGACACCTTCCCTACCTAAAAATAATTCCATGTTCGTATTTCACCAAAGGAATAATTCTGTTATAATGCTACTGCATAAATACTGCAATGAGCGCTTGATTGAATTGATTCCTCAATATCCCTTAAGAGTAGAATGTCACCTGAATCCATAACTTCCATTCAAGCACAAATGCTCAGGTGCTGTGTCTCAAGCTTGTGTTTTTATTTAGACTTTAAATCCTGATAAAGGACCCTCAGGACCAACACTCTGACACGTTGATCTTGTACGTGACATAATTGAGTGAGCTGAGAATCTCTGAATGCTCTAAAAACAGCAGACTACACACAAACCCTGCCGGCGGAGTCTTTAATGACTTCTCAAAAGGAGAGCTACCTGCCGCGTATTGAATCAGCCCTTTTTACATTTGTCGCAGGAGGAATCGAGTTGCGTTTGCCCCTGTCAACCCTGAGATAGTGGCCGTGTTTGAGAGGATCAAAACAGTAATGTATTATGGCTAAATTGTGACTGACTGACTGATCTACAAATAATGAGTAGTTATTTATGATGCACGGTTCTTTGTAGATCAGTCAGTTGGCAGTCGCCTGCACTGTCAGTTGCAATGTCGAACAAGCCCGCAGTCTCAGGGAAGAAATCCAGTTTATTTCCTCCCACAATGACATATCCCAGGGAAATGTCGACTCTATTCCCACTACAGTACACCATGTCCCCTTAGAGCAACATGGCCTCACCATGACTCTGTATCCAATACCAGTCACTTAGAGATGCTCGATAGCACAGTGACAAGATGAGCCACACCTGAACGTTTCGCCACAAGTAGAAAGTGTGTAGTAAGTTGCATACTGGAGGATGGTTTTGTATTAACGTTATGTTAGCGTTATTGCATCCGACGTGGAAGTTGTGCTATGGAGTTGGAAAATGGACAAATAGAGCCACGGCTAATAGAATGTGTTTGGCCTCCAAGGGCCAGTGGGGTAGTGCCTGGCTTTGATGGTGTGGGGTTGTGACATGTTGTGAGGAGAAACAAATTGAATATATGGGGTGGGAGTGATGAGTGAAGAGTGCAGCCTCGCACATTTCTCAGCCGCCCATAAAACTTTACCTTGTTTGTGCTGTCTTCGACCCACAACTCCCACTCTGGCCTCAGATAATTGCTGTGTGCGGTGCTTCTGCAAGGGGGAAAAAAACCTCTTTATTGCATTTGTATCCCTGGCATTGCAAGTTTAATCGAATATCGTAAGTCAAAAGTTGTTTTGTTCTCTCTGCGTTAAAGGTCATAGAGAGAACTAATGACATTGAGCTTACTGTTACTGTAGATGCAGTTTTTTTTTGTTACGAGCCGAGTAGAAGGCCACATGGTCAGTTCTGAGCACTATGTGAAACACCAGCAGGCTAACAAGGTAAACAGGAAGAGTCGCACTCTTCGCAGGAAGCAGCGTTCTGGCCGTGGCAGGAGAAACGCCATCCATGGGTGCGTGGGCGAGAGATCGGAGTGGAGCTGCCCCTCCCTGGCTGGTGGTACAGGGCCTGCCTATGGGGGGGGGGAGGGGGGAAGAGAGCGAGAGAGAGCGAGAGAGAGAGAGAGAGAGAGAGGGAGGGAGG
This sequence comes from Oncorhynchus keta, assembly GCF_023373465.1. Lineage (NCBI taxonomy): Eukaryota > Metazoa > Chordata > Actinopteri > Salmoniformes > Salmonidae > Oncorhynchus > Oncorhynchus keta. The sequence continues at coordinate 34,434,599 of NC_068424.1, read as the reverse complement.
AGTGGGCACCACCTGTTACTGGCATAGTGCCCAGATGTGACCTCTCCGCAGACGCCATGAGGGCTCCTCGCCTCGCGGTTTCCTGTATCCATGGCCAGCTCATCCGCTCATCCACATCCCTGTGCGTGCGGTGAGGGGGCGTTGACCACAGGGCAGTTTTCTCCTGCTTTCCTGAAGCCGCTTAGGCCTAACCCTCTCGACCCACACACCATCTGAGGTGCGAAGAAGCAGTGCTTCCTTGTTATTTCTGAGTTTTACTTGAAATCAAAATAATATAGTAGTGGCAACAGCACCAGGTGAGAAAGGGTGCTGTCTGGTTGAGGCTAAGGTAAGGGAAATACTGGTATGAAGAACATATGCAACTGTACCTCAACATGCCATCATTGAATCCCTTGATCGAGTTATGTGTTACTGGTTTTGTAATATTTCCGTAAAATATTGAACACATAATGTCTCTTTCAACGTCAGCAACTTCGACTGGCAGCAGGGTGTTGACACATGTCGTTCTGTGCCATGGCCGAGTTGCCAAGTTATTACCTCATTGACCTTGGGTGGCTTTTTATCTCTTACTAATTCCTGTCATGTCTCTCAGAAGATGGCATGATGCCAATTCGTCGGGGCATAGGGATGCTGGCCCATGTTAACTCCAAACCTCCCCACAATTGTGTCAAGTTGTTAACTGGATGTCCTTTGGGTAGTGGACCATTCTTGATACACACAGGAAAACGTTGAGTGTGTGAAAAACCCCAGCAGCACTGCAGTTCTTGACAGAAACGCGTGCGCCTGGCACCTACTGCTATATCCCATTAAAAGGCACTTAAATGTTTTGTCTTGTCCATTCACTCTCTGAATGGCACACTTACACAATCCATGTCTCAATTGTCCCGAAGCTTAAAAGTAATTCTTTAACCTGTCTCCTCCCCTTCATTTACACAGATTTGAAGTGGATTTAACAAGTGACATCAACCAGGGATCAGTAGCTTTCACCTGGATTCACCTGGTCAGTCTATATCATGTAAAGAGCAGGGATTCTTAAAATGTTGTATACTCAGTCACTGTCCCCCGAATAACAGTTGTATAGGGTGAAATCCAACCTCCACATACTACGAGGCACCAGGAAGTCTCCTGCGTTTGAATTGTTAACCACGTTGAATTTGGTGAAATGTGGTATTGATCTCTGTTGTTTCTGATCTAGTTTGTTGATTTGATATATGTTCGTGGCAGGGCCGGGGATGCTTGAGTAGCTGGATTATGGTTCCATTTCTAGAGGTTCAGGTGTTTCTCCTCCGCTCAGCATAGCCCCAAATACCATTGTTGATCAATCAATTCTTATCTGATGAAGTAATTATTGCAAGGGCAACCTGAAAAACACCAACACAACAGAGTTGTAGGCCTACTTGCATAAATAACCTTTCTATAAACACTGGGCGCCAAGAGACTGCATACAGCGGTGAGGTGGGCCAAGGTTTGTCGTGAATTCGCCTCAATACAAAAATATTGACGCAGTTACACAATATTATTTCGGACGACGTTATATCAATACTTTGACTCCAAAGCACTTTTATTTCCATGACTTTTTTTTTATCATTGGCTCTCCCTTGTCTCTCGGCAGCAGACCCACAGTATAGTGAGCAATATGTTTGGAACATCAACTTGCAATAAAATCGCAGTATCGAATGGCAATACATATATAGAATCGTGATAATCGCAATACATATCGTATTGGCAACTAAGTATTGCGATACTATCGTATCGTGAG